>NC_135435.1:1985000-2152500 GCF_051991255.1 Vanacampus margaritifer
GTTGAATGCTTTTATTTTGTTAAGTTCAATACGGATGCACATTGTAAATTTACAACTTTACTGAAAACGAAACATAAAAGATCTTTTCATATTAAGAGCTATCTCATTTTTAACATTAAGTAACTTGTGAACTTGAATTTTGAAAATTATAAAATACAACTTGACACCATTCCCCACAAATATATGCATTAATATTTAATTTATTACTGCTAAATTGTGTTATAGGGACTCCTTTGAACAACGTTGAAAGCTTTTATTTTGTTACGTTCTCGGATGCGCATTGATTGTAAAGTGACACCACTTTACTCCAAGCCACAGCCACTCTGCTGCGAGCGAGCCAAAAAAGAGCATGACTATGAGTTACACCTAAGAGCTATTTTCTGGAGTTGCTGAATAAAATACGCCTCACATCTAAAGATCAAGTGGCTTGGGGTCACTCCAACTGACAAGACAATGTCCATTCGGCTCTTGGCTCTCATAGGGTTTGAGAGTGCCACGGACACCTCTTGCTGGAGCAACCTAGCTCGTTGCTGACCAAGTTCGTTTTTCCAAAGCAGGGAACCAGCGGTAGTGCTACACAGTCCAAATGGCTCCTCCACACTAACATTCTGCCCCTTAAATATTGTGCGTTTTAGCTCCAGTGTAGTACAGTGCATTTCTATTGGGAAATTTTGACATGGATGTTTCTGCTGCGTCGCGACTGGAATTCCCTTCAGTAGAGGCTTTCCAAATGAGGGGTGATCGTTAATCGAGCGTTAAAAAAAATAGTGCCGTTAAAGACACTTTAAGTTAACGGATTATTAACGTGATCATTTTGACATCCTTATATATATTAAGGGTGTCAAAATGATCGCGATATTAACATGATAATTTTGATCATTTTAACTTAAGGGCACAAATTGTTTTTACGCTCGATCAACGACCGCTCCTTATTGCTCCTGTGTGTGCGTGTGTGTGTGTGTTTAGGAGGATTACCTTTGCCCAGGTTGCAGAATTTCTTGATCTACTTTAACTGTTTCTGTCTTATTCAGATAAAGTCAGGCATGCAAGAAAGCTATGTTATGCAGTCATAGTCAGTTTACAGCCTGTTGTTATAGCGCTGTTTAATTAAAGTGTTAAGGTTGCTGAGGCACCATTACAATAAATTGTCTTTAAGTGAGCAGTCTGATGATAAATAATTAATTTGCAGTTTGGCCTCTGGTTCATTGAAAACTCAGCAGTTTTCATCTGGTGTGACATTCAATCATAAATTTTCAATTGGTGCAGTCATATGTGGATTACAGTGTTGCAAAAATCAGATCTTGATTAATGCATCACAGTTGTGTCTCGAACCGGAAAAAAAAGCTAGTTATATTTAACATCGTATGTGCTTTCACTGGCTGTAGTATCAAATGGAGCAATGGTAGAAAGATCATGATACTACCACAAAGATTAGGACAACTACTAAGTAACTTCATGATATTCTTTCCCTATTAAAGGTGGGGTCTTTCACTCAGAAATAAACATTTAATTAAGACTGGATGTATACACATGAAATCCTTCTCAATTAACACCTCTAGACTTCTGTTAATGTGTGGTGGTGATTTTGTCCTCAAACAACAAACACTCACCCACCCACCAGTCTGTAATTTGCCATTTTGTGTTTTGCCATAAGAGGGATGTTTCTGGGCGCTAAGTCAATGTTTACCCCTCCGGCCAATCAAAGAGCGTGGGGCGTGTTGCTGAAGGCAGGCGCAGTGTTGACGATAACGCCGGGATTACACTGCATGTGCGTGCATTGCTGATCCGCTCCGTCTTGACTGCGTGATCCGGACACGTCAATTTTATGGACAAAACTCACCGGCTGGCGCGCACAGCTGTGGTCCGGCAGCTCCGTCGCCGACAACTTCCCGGCGTGTCTCGCGTGAACACTCGCGATAATGTGGCATTAAAAACACAGAAAGTCTGTGCTCAACAGAGAAGCAGAAAGAGAGGTGGACTTCCTTTGATTTAACTCACCGTCCACTCCCATAGCTTCTGCTATGACGTTCCATGAAGCATCCTTTTTTAGGTTGTCCTTATAAAAAGGATGTGCCGTGTCATATATAATTTTGTGGCTTTACAACTGCATTATAAATCTCTCCTCGTTCATGTTCGCTGGTGCTTAAACAGTAAATAAGCGTTAACTATTATGACATTTTGCTGACATGATTGCGGAATAGAATCTGGCGGCTAGCGAGCATTTTATTCTGAAAGGTAATCAGATTTTAAACATTTTGAAACTGCATCGGTCTTCCTGTCCCGCTCGATGTGTTCTGTGTTACTTTGCTATTTGACGAATGCTGACGGATGCGTCGTCCGGCAAAAATAGAAAATAGGTCTATCCGTCCGGCGGCCTCGGCACGACGGAACTGGTCCGCAGTCGATCCGCAGCGCATACGCAGCCGGTATAATTTGAACAAGCTGATAGAATGGAAACGAATCGGCTCCGCCACCGGAGTGGAGTGCATCCGCAACACACGCATGCAGTGTAATCCGGTGTAAGAGTGTGGGTTGAGCCATGGGAAGAGTCCGTTTTGAATTGTTTGTTTACAAACAGAAATGGTCAAAACTTAAGACAAGAAAAAATTATTTTTATAAACCAGTGTTTGCATAAACCATGAACATACAGTACATGTAGATGAATATACTGTATAAGTAAAAACTATTCTCAGGAAGCAGTTGTCTCCAACCCCATTATTTCCCCCACAGATGCTCAAGAAAATGTCTCGAGTGCTTTATAACATTGTGGTTGTGTTCATTCCTTGGGAAGTCAGGATTAAGAAAATTGAAAGTAAGTAATTTTTCTCCTATCAGTCAAACAAACATAAAGCAAACAAACAAGAAATACATCAAGAAATATTCATTTTTAACATCCTGACAGTTTATTTTTTTAATCTTTTTTTCTCCACTCACTTGTAATAAACCAACACCTTAACCTTCTCCCATTGTCTTCTTTACATTGTTAAAATGAAATTTTTGACCGTATTACTTTTAATGTTTGTTGCATACAATTGTCATATAAATGTTTTCTGCTCTCTTGTGAGGTCATTTTGGGTCGGGCGTCGCCTCCTACTTCATATTCCTTCGCTGGTTATTTGGAATTAACATAGTCCTCACCATCATGACTGGAGCGTTCATAGTGTTACCAGAGGTGAGTACCCTGTGCTATGCATACATTAATGTATTTCCTAAATAGTTTTTGTGTTGCTGTCATGTTAAATACCTATATTTGACGACATCATAATCATACATAGTAAGGCCAGGGTGTGTGGCAATATCACCTCGGTAGTTTTACAGTATATTATTTTAACATGACATAAATTACCAATTTAACATATTTTCTACTAGACCTAAAACCAAACCTATGCTGGTGTGAGGAAGTCTGAGGCAATCATATGTGCCACCGTGAGTCAATTTTATTTCTACGCTATCGCCAATTCACAACACGTTATCTTAAGGCCCTTATTGAGCATGTTTCAGAGCCACACTCATTACACATTAAAGAAAGCAAAAACCTTGACAATAAACGAGTGCAGAGGAAACTCATACGGGTGTGCCTCTGTCCAGACGCAGAGAGAAAGAGAGTGGGGGGTGGGGAGTTGGCGACGATGGTTTAATGGACTGTTGGAGAAATGAGAAAACAATGTGTATAACAATGATTGTATTAGCAAAAATAATGCTAAAAGATAATGCTATGGTTATTAACTCTTTGACTGCCAGACGTTTTCAAAAACGGGTTGTCCCGTGCCAGCCGATTTAAGCATTTTGACTGATCTTTCAAGGTCCACAGAAAATGTTGTGTTTGGACTATGGAAACACACATACTACCAAATGAAAGATTGGACTCTCATCTTTCATCAGAAAAAAAAAGTTTGTTTCTACCTTATTCCGTTCTTCAGCAATCAACAATAGAAAATAGGTTAGTTTCACCGAAATGCTCTGTTTTGAAACAAAAAGCGGAGAAAAAGAGCTTTTTGTGAAACGATGTTATTTCATGCACTCCAGTGAATTCTACACTTCTTTTTGTCCATAAATGATGCCACAAACACCTAAATAGTGCTTTACTTCTGTAATACACCACCACCAACAATGAAAAAGTGTTTTTAGTTTGCAAAATAACCAGTTTATTTACAGAACAGCGTAACAGTTTATTTACAGAACAGCGTAACAATTTGACAAAGTATTTACAAAGGTGTGCATGTGTGACTATTTACAATTGTGTGGAGTTTGAACTACACAATTTTTCTTTTTGTGTGGTATACAGTGAAACACTCCCCTGGGTGCAAGGGGATACAGCAGGATTTGCACCACAGGTTTGTTTCACTGCGAATGCCCTTTCGTGTGCAGACCCTACACTTTCTTGCTGGCTTTTTTTTCCGGGGAGTAGCAGGAATGTGTTGCAGCGTGTGTTTGGCCATGTTGCCATCAAGTCGGCTTTCAGGATCATTATGTGGTGACCTGGTGTTTTGTCTGGCTTCATGTCCTTCCATCCCAACTTCCTCCTGGTCTTGTGGCAACGGCCACCCTCTCACCACCTGCTGGATGAATTCCAAAAAATGTTGACACTTCCCAGGATTTTTTGCTTTGTGCAATATGTATGCATTGAACATGCATATCTGGAACATATATGCAACAAACTTTTTGTGCCACTTCAAAGTTTTACGTGTGAATGGGTGGTATGAGATGTTTTGATCCATCTTGTCCACTCCATTCATCTTGGAATTGTAGTCCACAACACAAATGGGTTTTTGGAAAGGCACTTTTTTTTTTTGTGCCTTCCGCCACACCTCCACTGTCCGCATTTCATCTTCATGAAACGTTGTCACCATCCTCAACAAGCGTTTGTCCTGCCATGCCACAATCAAAACATTTGTGTTGTGCCTTACCAGTTTCCCCCCCACCCCAAGGCCAGTGTTGGTTAGGCATGTGATCTCACTGGGTTCACCCCTGTTTTTCCTCAGCGTTCCACAAACATTGGTACGTGCTGCCAGGAGACGTTGACACAAAGCAATCGAATTATAAAAATTGTCCATAAATAGTGTGTACCCATTTCCTGGCAGACGATCCAGTAAGTTGAACACTGTGTCAGGGAGAGAACAACTAATACCAACATAGGGTTGCATATTAAAACAATAGCCGGTTTGGGAGTCACACAAAATGTATGATTTGATACCATATTTGACCGGCTTTTGGGGGTTGTACACCTTGAACGAAAGACGTCCCTGGAAACTCATCATTCCCTCATCAATGCAGATATTCCTGCCCGGTTGAAACAGTTCCTTGAATTTGCTTACAACGTGATTGAACACAGGACGAATTTTAAATAGTTTGTCGTCTGAACTGTGTGTCTCGTTGTCATTGAAATGCAGGAAACTCCAGATGAGCTGGAAGCGGTTTCGAGGCATCGCGCGACTGAAAAATGGTGTCGTCTCTATTTCATCCTGAGTCCAATACATTTCTATACTGGGCTTGTTTATATAACCAGTAAAGTTTTGAGTTCGGACACAGACACTGGCTTCCAAGCATGACTCCTGCAGTGTGGCAGACTTTCAGCCCGTTTTTGCATAGACTGGCGTGCATATAGGTTTGTCTGATCAGCAATGTGCTGCAGAAGCTCGTCCGTGATGAAGAGTTGCAGGAAGTCAACTGGCCGGGTCGAATTCAGCTCTGCTGCGGCACCTCTCGGTCCTGGCTCCGCAGTAAAGGTGAATGAGTTTGGCTGCCAGCCTGCTTCATGCCAGCCAGAATTTTTGGGATCTGCAAATATACATTTCAATATCATATAATATTCATTTTAGATCAGTGTGATGCTATATATGTGTTTACCTTTTTTCTGGGATCCACTGGTCCTTGGACCTTTATTTTGCTCACTCTGAGGAGTGTCACTCTGAGCTGCAGCTGATATATACAATTACAATAATATCGAAAGACCGTTTTCTTTTGTTGTTACGGTGTATTGAAAACACTTTTTTTTATACCTCTCTTTGTCGTCTTTGCAGAGGGACGTCGTTGTGAGCACGATCCGCGATCTATGAATGCACATTCACGTTACACGAGGCGCTAACAGCGTGCCGGAAAAGTATCTCATAGCAAGTTTGTGCTTACCTTCGCAGTCTTCTGCGGATAAAAGACTGTCCGTATCACTTTCTCCGTGGTCAGATTGTACCCACTCCTCCGAAGAATATCCATCGGACTCAGGATACTCTTCGTCGTCGTCCGAATCAACGTCCTCGTGCGGAGAAGTGCTCGGTCGTGCACCACGTTTTCCGGAGCTAGCACCGCTAGCCTCTGAGGCCTTAAAACGTGGTCGAAGCTGCCGCCGCGTGTACGCTGCAACTTCGGCATCAACCTCGTTGTCACCATCATCATCATCGTCGTCGTCCGATTTAACGTCCTCGCGTGCAGAAGTGCTCGGTCGTGCACGACGTTTTCCGGCGCTAGCACCGCTAGCCTCTGAGGCCTTAGGACGTGATCGAAGCTGCCGCTGCGTCAACGCTGCAGCTTCGGCGTCAACCTCGTTGTCACCATCATCATCCCCGTCATCACAAACGTGCACTTTAGCACTGGTTGATGCTTCTCCTTTTTGAAAAAAACGATCAAGCGTGAGCTGCTTCTTACCATCGGTCGCCATTTTTTGTTTCTCCTCAATTCTCATCTCCTCCTCGACGCTCTCGCCCCGCCTTGCCTTTTATACTACTGACGCCCACCCGATCTTGTCAAAAGAGAGTCATCGCTGCCCTCTAGGGGCCAAAAATAGTCATTAGGCTCAAGAAACCTGCTTGAAACTTTCAGGAGAGCTCCGCAAGCCTTCACAGCACCCGTTTCAAAAAAAAAAAAAAAAAAATGGGAGGACGTTTTTTAACGTCTTTGGCGCTCCTCCGTAGGTTTTTGCAGAACGTCATTTAACGTCTTTGGCAGTAAAAGAGTTAACAGTTTATTTTGTTATTTTCTTGTACTTTAGTAACATTTTGTCCCATCCATTGAACTGATTTAGACTCAATTTGGTTGGTAGGGTCTGAAACAAATATAAAAATATCGGAAATATGTTCATTTTGATCGATTTGATTCTTGAACTACAAGTAAAGAAGGGGATTAGGTTCCATTTTTCTACATCTTTATTGAGTCTATTTTGAAGAGGTAGATAATTGAACTTTATTGCATGGTTATGAAAACCAAATTTATGGAGAACCTTGTAAAGAAAACCCCAATTCACTGAATCAAATGCCTTTTCAGCATCCACACTGATTACCATGGCTTCAGTATTATTATTTTTGTATATGATCCACGACATGTAGCGTCCTCCGTATATTGTCCGGTGTTTGTCGACAACATATAAAACCTGTCTGGTCGTTATGTATTAGCATAGGTAGAAACTTCTCTAATCGTCTCGCCATTATCGAAGTAAATAATCTGTAATCGATATGATGCACATTCCCTCTTATTTCTTCCCTCTTTTGGTATAGCTGAGATTATCGCCTCTTTCCAACTAGGTGGCGTTTGTGCTTTTTTAAAGGTCCAATTCATCGTACGAAGCAAAATAGGAATTAGCACATCTCTAAATTCTTTATACCAGTCTGCTTCGTAACCATCGAAACCTGGGCATTTGCCCGATTTCAGTCTATTGATTGCCGTTTTCAGCTCGCCTTCTGTTATGTCATCCGTCATCGCTTTGTTCTGTTCTTCAGTCAAAGTAGGCAACCTTAAAGAGTCCAGAAACGTATCAATTTGTATTTCACTTCCACCTGGAACGCTAGTGTACAAAGTTTTATAGAATGCTTCAAAAGCATCTTGTATTTCGCTTAATTTATCTGTTTTGTCCTTGGGTCTCTTATTTGGTGAATAATATTTTCAGCTTTTTTCCCCTTAACTTCCATGCTAGTATTTTCATTGATTTAGATCCACTGTGGGTGGCACGGTGGCTGACTGGTTAGCGCGTCCGCCTCCCAGTGCATAGGACATGAGATCGAGTCCAGGCTTCAGCCTTCCTGGGTGGAGTTTGCATGTTCTCCCCGTGCTTGTGTGGGTTTTTTCCGGGTGCTCCGGTTTCCTCCCACATTCCAAAGACATGCATGGCAGGTTGATTGAACACTCCAAATTGTCTACAGGTGTGATTGTGAGTGGATGGTTGTCTGTCTCTGTGTGCCCTGCAATTGGCTGGCAACCAGTTCAGGGTGTACTCCGCCTACTGCCTGAAGCGAGCTGGGGACCCTTGTGAGGGCAAGCGGTTAAGAAAATGGATGGATGGATGGATGGATAGATCCACTGTGATAATGTTGTTTTAAGAACATCATTTTTTTTCTTTATGTCTTGTGTGGCCAAATTGTCAATTTTGTTTCTGATCACTTTAATTTCCTGTAAATCATTCTGTGTTTGGTTTATTTTATGCTTTGTTTCTAATTCCTTCAGTTTATTTTGTAAATCTTGGAGTGTTTTAGTTCTCATTCTTTTTTTGTAAGAAGATATTGCAATGATTTCCCCCCTCAAAACAGCCTTCAAAGCATGCCACAAAATAGGAGGGTCAACCTCTCCATTATCATTAAGACCCATGTAGAGGTCTATTTCTTCCCTAATTTTCCTCTTAAATAGAGGATCATTAAGTAGGCTAGCATTAAATTTCCATGAGTTACTTTTGGGCTGAAGGTTCAAATCAACAGATAAATATACAGGTGCATGATCACTAATTATTTTGTCTTTGTCTTTTCCAAATGTAAGGAAGTAATCAATTCTCGTATATAAGCAGTGAGGGGCAGAGAAATGTGTGTAATCCCTCCTCCTAAGAAAAAATATCGGAGACATGCCTCCAGAAAAAGCTTACTCACCTATTTGTACAATACCTTCATGTCATAACTTTTACTGGAGGAGGAATCTAATCTTGGTTGTAAGTGTATATTCAGATCACCCCCACAAATCAACAGACCTTCCATTTTCATCAACATAATATTTGTGATTTTCAGGAAGAAAAAAAATCAAAATTACTACCAGGTGGTGCATAGACATTTAGGACCGTAATTGGACTTCCATTTACATTACCCCTCACCAAAACAAATCTTCCTTCCTTATCCACCTTTTCGTATAATTTATTTAAATTTAGCTTACTCGATATGAGGATAGCTACTCCTCTCCTGTGGCCTGATTTATAATAGGAGAAAAACAGCTGATTAAATCCCACTCTCTTTAACTTCAAATGTTCATCATCCTTTAAGTGGGTTTCATGTAAATATACCACCTGGCCCTGTTCTCTTTTCATTTTTGTCAAAACTTTACTTCTTTTAACTGGGTTCAATAGCCCATTGACTTTGAATGAAACAATTTTTACCTCACCACCGGCCATTTTTCGTCCTCAATAGCGTGACAGTAAATTTGGCAATGAAATGTGACATCTCAACTTCCTGAACAAACCAGAATTGAATAACATGGTTGAACACAAAAACAAAATATGGTGATCCCAAGGTAGGGGTCTGTACCAAATGACCCTTTACACAATTAGATTGAACTTCTAGCTGTGGGAGAAGGCCCATCCTATCTACTAATTGTGTGAAAATAGAAGAAAAAAATAAATTTGTGTATTGTAGGTCTCCCATAAATATGAATATATTTAAATAAATAAAAGGGATAAAAGGAAAGATTAAGTCAGGCACTGCTTGCTTATTTTTCACTTCTCTGTTTACCAACATTTTTTACGTGTTTGCCAACAAATTGAGTTAAAGTTCTTCCTGGTGGCGCTGGGGTTGTCTCCTGAAGCCTTGCAGTCTCTCTTTGATGCTCCACTGTCACTCCTCCCCCGATCTCCGTTGGGTCGCTCCTCTCGTAACTTCCCAGGCTGTACGGGACAGCAGCTCCATCAAGCTCTCCCTTGGTTTAACCACGTTGACGGGCAGCCCTCTCTCCTTCATGTCCGTCGTCACCTCCTCTGCAGTCTGATACAGCCGGGTCCCATCAACGTAGAATATAGGCAGCTTTGCCGGGGACGGTGTGTGGAAGTGAATCTATTTCTGTTTCAACACTCGCTTCACTTCAACGTAATCCTGCGCTTTTCAAGGATTGCCGAAGGATAATCATGATCAAAATAGATTGGCCTTCCGTTCCAACACATCCTCCTCTTTCCCCAATCTGTGCGTATTATGTCCTCTTTGGTCTTGTACTGAAGGAATTTGATGACTATGGATCGTGTCTTGTCACACCCTTTCAATATCCAGCGAAGTTGTCAGAGGAATCTCAAGTATCACGAAGCATTCTCTCTACAAAATCTGTCATCGACATCCCCACGGCACCCTCTGGGACTTTATAGAGGCGGCGGTTTTCTCTTCCCGACTTCCCCTCCTGGTCGAGTAGCTTGTTCTCATGCTGGCTAATTACTTTTAGCAGTTTGCCAAGCATAGATTCCTCCACTCAACTTATTGTCATTTAGTTGCTGTTTCACATCTTTACGGAAGTCAAATATCTCATCCAAAATTTTAGCGAGGCCCATGTCATCCGTAGCTCTAGGGCTAACATTAGCTTCAGCGTCCAGTGCTGGAGTGTTCACCTCGGTCTTAGGCTCTTCCACAGTGCCTTTCTTGCTTGTATCCTTTCTCCCCATATTTGCCCCACTTTTTTAATTAAGTTTAATCGAGTTTTTATCTTCCTTGCTTGGTTATGGGGAGAAATCCGTTGTTTCTCACGAGACCTATCGCTCTAGGCAACCATACTTGCCGATGACGTCACTGGAATCATCATCATTACAATTTAAAGAAAAACTTGAAATACTTCTTCATGTGTTCAATGAATCCCAATAATATATGCTATTTTTTATGTAACTACTGAAACAAATTAAATATTAAAATGTATTGAGATACACTGTAATGCTTTAGCATTGTTGGCTGGAAGTACAGTGGAAAGAAAAATAAAGAAAGCATCAAAACAGGTTGGTTACATACTACATTCAATAAGATGGGTATGAGACAACAGTGCACATAAAGATAGCTATAACTGTAATGTTAGTACAGTATATGCAATTGAGGACTACTAAAAGTAGTCACTGAACTAGCAGTGCTGGTGTCTGTGGTGCTGGAAGAAGGATTACCTTCTCCACGGCAGGATAGAGGGAGAAGATGAAGTGGAAATAGGGGTTTACAGAGACAGAATGTCTCAAGTTAACATAGAGAAAGACTCTGTGCCTCAGCCATCCTTTTTGTATTTATATTTTGACGTCCCATGGACGTTGGGTCGTGGAGGAGAAAAAATTCTTATCTGGGTCTACAATGGGGAATTAAGTGACTCAATCACAACTACACCCACACCCCCAAACCCCTCCTCCCACCCGCCCACACTGTCATGTCACAATTTTGACAAAATAATATATCTTGTGTTTGTTGGAGCATGATACAATTCATGATGCTAAAATTTGTAGGTCTGACCAAATACATGTCATTTATCTGTAACTAAAAACATTATGTTATATCTTCATTTGTTCAGCCTCTTGATGTTCTCACATAGCTGAAAACAAAATAGATCAGATAGATAGTAAATTTATACTGTATTTGAATTAATCTTTAATTAATCAATTTTATAATTCACAATATCAATTCAGTGTTGGTAGATTGAAATTTAGCCCATTGAATTAAAACAGTCTTTTAGAGATAGCATACAAGAACAAAGGGCATGGTAAATTTATGATCACTGACTTAGAAACACGAGCAATTTCCCCACATGAGTAATCCTTTCTGTGATTCCTCAGTGCCACTGTTTTGTGCTCCATTGGTTGGGACGAAATGTCCTCTGTGTCCACACACTTGTCTGAGCTCTGCATTGAGTTTTAACACCCAATATCAAACATCATGAAATGTTTTGTCAGTTTATTAGTGGTTCTCCCTCTTTTTTTGTAAATAATGTCGCCAAGAAGTGAAGTCCTAGATACAGTATGTCAAATGGTGGCACACGACTATAATTGTGACAAAATGCTGGTATTAAAAGATGGTTATTGGAATATTGTAGGCTGTGCTGTGTTGCTGGGAGAAAAAATACTTGCCTTGACAGAGAGTACCTGAAATAAATACCGCTAGTCAAAGTAGGCTGGGAGCCAGGTCCACTCCTCAGGATGTTTTTTGTTACCTTTTTTGACTATTATTTTCTGTTATCTCATACCTTGGGCCATCACAAGTTGATAGGGACCACCCCCAACTTGGGGCCGTTTGGTCACAGGGGCCAAAAAACACCTTTTTTTGGAAAAGCTTCTGGCGAAATTGTGTAATTGCAAATGACAAGGTACAGCAACTGCATAAATGGTCAGAAAACTCTAAATTTTTACATGGTGTATCCTGACACATGGGGGAACTTGCAGGAAAATAATCGTGGACTGTATTTCAATTCTCAAATATCACCCTCAACATACCCTTGTAGCGATTATTTGGGTTGCCGTAATGGCGAACGAGAAAATTAGACGGTACTGAGGGGAGTTGTAATTTCCTCAGCAACCTCTGGGGCCACCACGCTGACTTTGCTTGTTTATAGGAGCAAAATAAACAATAAAAATACAATTATCAAGTATTCATAATCTGAAGTTGCTACTTTAGTTAATCATGGAGTTTTTTGCTTTAATAAGAGAATTACTAATCCACTCAGTAAACACAAATGATACGGCAAAAATTTAATTTCTAGACAACAAATTTATTTAGTAAACGCACATATATCTGTCACAGCCTAACCTATTAACGAAACGGAATAAGAAAAGTGAATCAAAGATAAAAAGAAAACATGCAACCTAGCGAACTAAGATAAAAAGGGAATGAAAAAGGTAGATAGAATAGAGATGGAAGCGTTTTGACCTGTCAATCCTTTTATATTTGAATTAAAGCATTGCGCCAGTGGTATATGGTCAGATTGCAATGCAGGCGCACTTACGGACTGGTTCATGTGCACGGGGAGAGAGGGACTCGGCGAGCGTCGATCCTCAGTTGAAGAAAACTCCATTGGAAGCGATCTGGGCAGACGGCGCACGCACAGCTGGAATGCTGCACTGGAGTCTCTGGCTGATGGTGATGGGCGCACGACTGAGAGGCCGCTGCAGGTCTCTGGTTGGTGGCGAGGTGCGCTTGCGGCGTGGAGGCTGAGGCAGGTCCTTGGCTGGCACAAGTCCGGTTGGTGGTGATGTGCTTGCGAGAAGCCGCAGTCAGTTGGTTTGGGTGCTGCGGGGCATCTCGGGCGCACGACTGGAGCAGAAATGGGTCGCTGGCGCGCAGTGGCTCAGTGCCTAACAGCTGTCGTGGAACCGGGTCGGCGGGGCGCTGCGTGATTCAGAGAGTGGAAGGTAGGTGGGTTGGCTCTCGGCAGGAACAGACACGCGCGTTTTGGGACGCGCAGTGTGGTTGTGAGTCCTTGCATGATGCGTGCTTTAGGGCGCATGGCGTGGCTCAAGTCCGGGGCTCAAAGAAGGAAGCCACGTGGTCGCTCTCAGCGTGTTCGGCAACCACGTCTCTCGTGATGGTCAGGAGAAGTTCATGGGGCAGGAAGAGCGAAGAGGGAGAAGAGCAAAGAAGAGGCGGAAGTTCTTTTGCGCGCTGGCTTTTAAACTGTGTCCCAGGGGGTCAGAGTAGTAGTCCCGCCTCTTCCGTGTGCTTGAAGCAGACTTGGTCGACTGAGACCAAGTTTTTGGGATAGCATTTGATAATGGGTTGTAAAAACTAAATCCAGTCACTGCTGGAGGGAAATTCAAAGAGTTTTTCCTTTTTGAACTGTCTCTGGTTGGTTTGAGAAAACACAGGGTTATAGACACACATTCCCCAGGGGGAAATGTTTAAAAAGGCAAATAAAGTTTAAAAAAATTGAGGGTGACGGGCAATATTCGTTACACCCTAAAAGAACAGAAAATGTTTCTCCGCCTGAACCGTACTACCATTACTATCAAAAGTGATCAATTTCTAACATTTTATTGTATTGCCTGAAATGTATATTAAAAACTTCCCACATTTGTAACCTTCAATGTAAGTCCAAGATGAGCTTTCTATCTGGAGTATTAGAGGAGCTATGACAAAATTACTCCACTGTACCCTAAATTGGAAAAAAAATAAAATTCTAGAATTACCATTCCAAATGGGATTAAGCTATTTTTGTTTGCATCTAAATAAAATCGTAAACAATATTTGAAACATGGGTTATGTATATGTAGTACTATACAACCTGAAGGGTTTTACATAAAAAGTAGAGCTGATAAAATTTTGTAATCAGATAATCACATTCTAGAATTTTGATTAATCACAAATAATCGCTTAATAAAAAAGCCTTTTTTTTTAAATCTACATCCCCCCCGCCCCCGCCAAATTTGAAAAACACCGGTTATGTGTTAATTCTTTTGACATTTAATATTATGAGGACGTCTTCAGCATTTTTTGATCCAATGCACACGCTTATCATCCTATTTTCTAATCAGTTAATTACTTGCATAATTTAAAATGGAAAAAATGACCCCGATATTTTGACATGAACAAATATTCTAAATGTGATACGCAAACATTCATTAAATGCTTTACTTAATGCATGAAATTATGTTTCTTGCTCAAACACAACCTGTGCTACTTTAAACGTAGCCACCCGCTGTCACGCTAAAGGATAATCTATGGTCAAAATTAAGAGTGCAATTAATGTGCGTTAATTCATGATTAATGCGATAATGTTTTGTGGTTAATTAATCAATGAACGCTTTAACTTTGACAGCACTAATAAAATGTGAAAAATGTTATGCCCCTAGGTAGACTAGGGTTTCAAGGCACAACATTAAACATGATCACACAAAATCCGGGAACCAAATATGAGATTTAAAAAAGAACAAGATCCTGACAAGGAATAAAAATTACTTGTGAACATTTCTTCACAATAGATTAACATTCTGTGTAGACAAATGGAGAAATAGTAGAGTGCAGCTTAACCTTAAAATTGAACTATGATAAAATATAACTGGATTTTAGTTATCCTATTCTTCCTCTTCCTGATCATCATCCAAATTTTTATGGATTTCATCAGCTGCTAAATCATGCTCTTCTGCCAAGACGTCGACAAGGGCTTTGGGAATGACGTCACCCTCAAACCATAGTGGTTCTAACTTGCCAGTCTGTGTTCATGTGAAATCCATGGTCGAGAGGGGATGTGATCTCTGGGTAGTGCTCATGAGCTGGAAGGGTCTCTGTTGACCTCTCCACCTTCCCACCTTGCAAGACGGTCCTCTTGCAGCACATAAGAAGAGTCAACATCCAGGTACAGCGGCTTAAAAAAGTATTCACCCCCTTGAGTTTTACAACATTTTGGCACAGTACGACCACAAACAAATATATTTAATTGAAATTTTAGGTGAACGTTACAGTTTTTTCCAATTGCTAAAAAACAGTTTTGCTTGCAAAACTGTTTTTTTTATCAAAATGCTTAACACAATTTACAAAACCACACACTCGAACTGCAAAATCCCTCACATATCCTGCAACATGAAGCACTGCAACCAAAACTACATTTAGCTTAATCAAAATGAAACTTTTGCACCAAGTGGTACACACATCATTCATATTACCAGATTTATGTCTAATCAACTACACACTATTGGGCATAATGAAAAGCACTCTCATCTTTAGTATGCTTTGCCATAATGCTAACTATAATAGTTCAAATTGTAGAACAGATTGAAGTTACACACATGCTGGTGAAACTTTTCAACAATTTAAATGTACTTTTTTCCCACCAAGTCAGTGCAACATGCACAGCAGATATGTTTACATTAGAGTGAAAAATATATATGCTCGCGAAACAGTAAACTGAAAAAGAAATTGCAGAAAAAAAAAAAATATATATATATATATATATATATATATATAAAAAGAGAGAGGAAACAAAAATTAGACACTCTCGCATTGTCAGCCCATGGTTGATGACATGATCAAGCAAGGTTGCTTTGATTTCATTTGAAAGTTGTTGTTTTCTTTAGCCATTATCTCCTCTACCTCTAACTATTCATCCTCCTCTCATTCTCACCCTCGCTCTTTCTCTTCATCTCTGCCACGTCTTCCATTGTTGTTGTAAAAAAAAAAGAAGGTGTTCACCCTATAGTGTTGTTGTTTTCTTTAGCCATTAACTCCTCTACCTCTCACTATTCATCATCCTCTCATTCTCACCCTCGCTCTTTCTCTTCATCTCTCTGCCACGTCTTCCATTGTTGTAAAAAAAAAAGAAAAGAAGGTGTTCACCCTATAGTGCTTACTTCCTGATTGAGGTGGTAACAATTAACTATTGAGGTGTTTGGCCAGACGGCACATGTATTGGCCAATCAGTTAATATAGTGTCATTTTGAATGGCAGTGTTTTGAAATGGCAAACATGTTACCTTATGTCAGATTGGTGTGTTTTATGCAGAGAACCATGTTCAGTGCATTTAAAAAGTGCCATTTTCAATTGCAAAATGTGTGTAACAGAAAATGTGTTTAGAGTTTTGAAGACTTGCGAAAAGGTTTTGCTCTGTGTCAGTTTAAATAATTGTGCTATGCATGTTATTTTAGTGTTTTAGCAATTGGAAAAAAAATCTGTTAACAAAAAGTAGCACACAACATTGAAGTAAAACAAAGTGTATATCTTATTTCAAATTTGATTTATTGCTAAAAAACTGAAAAGTAGGTAGTGCAAAAGTATTCAGCTTTCCATGAACTAATACTTTGTCGAACCCCCTTTTGCTGCAATTACAGCTTCTTCAGTTTTGCACATCGGGAGGCTGAAATGTTTGCCCATTTCTTCTTGCAAAACAGCTCCAGTTCAGCTAGGTTAGATGCAGAGCGTTTGTAAACCGCAATCTTATTCTTTAGTTAGCATTATGAAGACTAAAGAACACACCCGGCTGGTCCGGGTCAATGTTTTGGAGAGATTTAAAGCAAGTGAAAGATACAAAACCATTTCAAAAGGTTTTAACATCACAGAGCACTGTTCAATCAATCATCCATACGTGGATTGAGTACCAAACAATCACAAATCCAAGACAAGGCCGTCCCTCCAAAGTTCCTGACCGAAGAAGGAGGGCACTGATCAGAGAAGTACCCAGCCTTTGACCACTCTAAATCAGTGGTGGGCAACCTTGGTCCTGGAGAGTCCTGAGTCCAGAGTCCTGCAGATTTAGGATGTTTCCCTTCTCCAACACAGCTGATATATGATCAGCTCATCAGCAAGCTCTGCATAAGCCTAATAACTATCCTGTTGGTTGGAATCAGCTTGTGTTGAAAGAGGGAGATCTCCAAAACCTGCAGGACTCCGGCCCTCAAGGACTGAGTTTGCCCACCTCTGCTCTAAATGAACTGCAGAGATCCACAGCAGAGGTAGTGGATTCTGTCCATAGAACAACCATCAGCCGAGTACTGCACAAATATGACCTGTATAGTAGGATGGCAAGAAGAAAGCCATTTCTAAAAGCGAGCCACAAGAAGTCACGTCTGCAGTTTGCCAGGAGCCATGTAGGAGACACCGCTGACAAGTGGAAGAAGCTGCTCTGGTCAGATAAGACCAAAGTAGAACTTTTTGGCCTACATTTCAAACGCTATGTTTGGTGTAAGAACAACACTGCTCATCAGTCTCAATACACCATCCCCACTCTCAAACATAGTGGTGGGAAAATCATGCTCTGGTGGTGCTTTTGTTCTGCAGGGACAGGGAAGATAGTGCGAGTAGAAGGGAAGATGGTTGGTGCCAAATGTTGGGCGATCTTAGAAGAGAACCTGTTGGGGTCTGCAATAGACCTGAGACTGGGACGAAGGCTCACCTTGCAGCAAGAAAATGACCCGAAGCATATAGCTAAAACGACATTGGAATGGTTAAAAAAAGGCATCAATGTGCTAGTGTCTCAGTAAAAGTCCTGATCTAAATCCAATTGAAAATCTGTGGACAGATTTTAAGATTGCGGTTCACAAACACTCTTTATTTAATCTAGCTGAGCTGGAGGAGTTTTGCAAGGAGGAATAGGCATACAGTTCAGCCTCCCGATGCACACCCTACTTTTCAGTTTTTTTGTTGTAAAACAAGTTTTAAATAAGATATACTATTTGTTTCACTTCATAATTGTGTGCTACTTTGTGTTTAACTTTCACATAAAATTCCTGTGAAATATATTTGTTTGCATTTGTACCGTGAAAAAATGTTGAAAAACTCAAGGGGGTGAATACTTTTGCAAGGCACTGTATGTGTCTGGAAGAGGGCTCATGAACTTGACCCAGAGATCACATCCCCTCTCGACCATGGATTTCTCATGAACACAGAGACTGGCAAGTGAGAACTACAATGGTTTGAGGGTGACGTCAACCCCAAAGCCATTGTCGATGTCTTGGCAGAAGATGATTATTAAATACAAATATGGATGATGATGAGGAAGAGGAAGAAGATGATGATGTAAATCCAGTTATAATTTATAATTTCTCCATTTGGCTACACAGAATGTTAATCTATTGTTAAGAAATGTTCACAAGTCATTTTATTCCTTGTCAGGATCTTGTTCTTTTTTAAATCTCCTATTTGGCTCCTGGATTTTGTGTGATTATATTTAATGTTGCGCCTTGATACCCTGCATGTTTTCGGTGTCTCCTGCCTTCACCATTACGTTCTGCAGGAGCCTCTCAGCTTTGTTCAAGGAGGGAGACATCAAAAACATGCAGGACTGTGGCTCTCTAGGACCAAACTTGCCTATACCTGGTATAGTGCTACATAACCCATGTTTCAAATATTGTTTACAATTTTATTTAGATGCCAAAAAATAGCTTAATCCCATTTGGAATGGTAATTCTGGGATTTTCAGGATTTTTTTTCTTTTCGATTTAGGGTACACTGGAGTACTTTGGTCATAGCTCCTCTAATACTCCAGATAGAAAGCTCATCTTGGACCTAATTTGAAGGTTACAAATGTGGGAAGTTTTTGATATACATTTGAGGGAATGAGATGTACAATAAAATGTTTGAAATTGATTACTTTTGATGGTAATTTGACAGGCGGAGCGACATTTTTTGGTCTTTTAGGGTATGTTGAAGGTGATATTTGAGAATTGAAATACAGGAAGCCCTTTTTCTTGCAAGTTTACCCATGTGTCAGGATACACCATGCAAAATATTAGAGTTTTATGACCATGTATGTAGTTACTGTACCATGTCATTTGCAATTACACAATTTCGCCAAACGCTTTTCCAAAAAAGGGTGTTTTTGGCCCCTGTAACCAAACGGGGTGGTCCCTATCAACTTGTGATGGCCCAAGGTATGAGATAACAGGAAATAATAGTTAAAAAAATTAAATAAAAAAAGGAAACAAAAACATCCGAAGGCGTGGACCTGGCTCCCGGCCTAAAGTAATTTGTGCAATGTATTTATCTTTGCAAAGCAGACAGGCATTGAAGAGATTCCTTTCTGTTTAAACTGAATGCAGATGTTTTCAGACCTGTACTGTCATTGCTTTCTTTGCCAGACGCACTGGAAATTGCTCTCCTGTAATGTGATTAACCTCTGTTGTTACGATTCCCCATGGAAGTACCAGGAACACACTGAAATAAATTATACTATATTTCCAATTATAGCTGACAACCAAATATATAAGTTTGGTTTGAACTAAGTTCAATGGGACCTGGGTGGCGAGGTGGCGCCGTCGCTTGCCCTTGGTACAGGGGGTGCGTGGTTTCCCCCCTCTAAGGAAGGACATGAAACCTGATATGCTGAGAATTACGCCTATCAGAATTGGCACAGTATTTGACCATGCAAGATGACATTTTCTTGCCCGTTACATCAGGAAACACGCATTCGAATGAATAATGGCCGCCATTGTTTTCGCACTAGATGCATCATAGCATCACATGACTGGTTAAAGGCACTGCCCAGACCATGTTATTATTTTGACACTTACTTAAAATACAATTCATGGAATAATAATAATAATAATAATAATTTTTATTTGTAACGCACTTTACAGCTACAACAGATCTGAGCTACAATAAAAATGTTAAAACAAGAAAACCTAGGTAAAAGTCTCAGGAACACATAAAACTAATTTATAATAAGATAACAATAAGATGCCATAGATATTTGAACTTACATTCTTTATATACACACGGCCTAATCGAAGACTGGAAAATGAATTTCCAGTGGTGTATTCCTTAAAGTTAAAAGTCTCATATTATTTAACTTTTCCACATTCTAAAATAGTTCTAAAATATGTAAAAGACTAAGGCTGCGTTCACACTGCAGCTCAATTCACATGTATCTGTTTTTTTCATGCAGTGTGAATGGTACGATTCCGATTTTTTCACACCAGACCTGGGCCTCTTTCATATGTGGATATAAATCGGATATGTATGCGATGCGTTTGCACTGTGAACGCTCATCTGCACACATCCGATTCATACGTCATCAAAAGCTTGATATGCGCTCTGCGCGGGCAGCAGAGAGTGCTTGGAAGGGAGACTACTGGCACGTCTGTTAATATACAAAGCTGTTTTGAGTAACAGTGTTAACTTTTTCTTTTTCTTTACTTTAAACACACTTGAAGCATGAAGCATAAAGTTGACATTTGTGGCGACAGTAGAAATTCAGCCCTGCAGACGGTTCATCAAACACGTCAATGACACGACGTCATCTTCAATGGAATGAAGAGATCGGGGAATCTCCCCACATTTACCCAAAATATTTCTACCTCTTCCAACCTCGCTACTCTGGCGTTATGAGATGGAAAAAAAGAGTTTGACGAGTTTCTGCTCTGATTGTAAACACTGACGCTCGAGGAAGCCGAGGACAGTAGCCAAAATGAGAGCGTGAAAACAGTCCACTTATCGGGAGCGGGCGTTCGCACATCTGAATTTGCATAATTCATGCAGGCAAGACACGCAAATCCAACTCCTAACACATCCGCAAAAGGAGTCCACCAGCCCACCAATCAGTAGCGCGAGTTGGCACAGCTAAATTAGCATTCGGCACTGATAAAGGTCGCTTGCCTCGGGGCTTGGCTGGAGGGAAAAAGTGGGGCCATATTTATATCCGTAAACTCTGCAAGTGCTCAAAGCAAAAAAAGTGGCACATGATAACGTGCGTGCACTATCCACCCACTTTGGGTTGAATATCTCAGGACATTGTTAGAGGGTGTGGATGTAGATATGAGTGGGCATACGTGTGTGTGTGTGTGTGTGTGTGTGTGTGTGTGTGTGTGTGTGCGTGTGTGTGTGTGTGTGTGTGTGTTGGGGGTGTTATTCTAAATTGAAATAATGGCTCACACATAATGAAACTGTTGTTTGTCTGCAATGCCAATCCCAATCACCATTTGTGTATGAAGGATCATTTATGAACAACAAATTTGCAGGTGTAGATGTTAATATTTTATTATTGGGACTGTACCCAACCATTTACTGCAACATCTCAGCAAGCTACATATTGTTTGTTTTTGATAAAACGCTGTGAATGTTGTTTTTTCTTCTTTTTTTAGTTCTTCATTGTCCCCCTAATTTCTGAACACACTGCTACCAAATTCTTATTAGGACCTTACTATGACCACAAACCACCCAAAACAAGCTGTTAGTTAAAATGAAAACAAAGATCATTTAGCAAGTTCACATATATTTTGAAGTATATTTTAATTCAGCTATCATTGAGTACATGCTACAAGTTAGAGTCTTCAGGAAGAGTTCATTAAAATTCTGAGCGAGACTTACAAATTCCGACATATTTTATGTACCTTAAACGCATCAGTAGATGGAGCAGAAGCTGTACTACATAAGCTCCATGCCCGTCCCAATGAAAGAGGAACGTTAGTTTTACAGGAGATTTTTGCTGCGATGAAAGTGGACGGGAAGGATCCTGGTCTTTATGAAACTGAGAGGACATCTTCCCCGCGTCCTCAGAGCCAACTGCGCCTAAATGTCAGACTTCATCTTAGTTGCGAGGCTGATTACAAC
The DNA here is from genome assembly GCF_051991255.1 of Vanacampus margaritifer. Classification (NCBI taxonomy): domain Eukaryota; kingdom Metazoa; phylum Chordata; class Actinopteri; order Syngnathiformes; family Syngnathidae; genus Vanacampus; species Vanacampus margaritifer. The sequence continues at coordinate 2,006,930 of NC_135435.1, forward strand.
TTGTGTAACTCAGTGGCGAGCGGTCATAATAAGCTATTCATGCAGTCCATGCCCAAGCCCTTCAATAAAATCACGTGTCCTCTATTAATACAATACCTTAGTTCTACTGTTTTGGTCTTATATTCCTGTGTAATTTGCCCTTTTCTCCTCGCGGGTAGCTGAAAAGCCGACAGCTTGTTTCACACATGCGCAATGATAAATCAAGTTGTGTTAGTTCCGAGAGGTTGTTTCTGTACATGCGCCTTTTGAATGGCAAAAAAGCTGGCAGTAAAGCAGCTTATCTGACAAACCGCATATACGCATGCGGCTTTGGCTTACTTGACTTGTTCTGCGGTAAAAGAAGAATATAATTTCAAGTGGTCGTCCTACTCCTGAGGTAGCCATCACGAAAACGTGGAAGAATTTTGTCCATCACTTTCAAGAGAAACATAAATGGCTCGCTGGCTGTCCACAGGTTAACAAACTGTTGATTGTTGGTTGAAACCTCTTGCGGCTCCACTGCGACATTTTTTCCTCTCCCGGGTTGAGCCCACTTTGTGGGCACAAGTCAGTTCCAAATAATGTAAATTCCAACGTATTGGCAAATTTGTGGGCATGTGATTGTGTCATTTCCCTCACCACGGAGCTGGTTACATTACAATGTGTGTGCATCAACCTGTGTCAGTCCTGAATATTTCCACTTTAATGTAATACCTACACAGTGGTATTGTGCTGCTCATTGACATAATTCTGCCACGGAACTAATGTTTATTGAGTGTGTTCCCATTAAGGCGGCAGTAGTCATCACAGTATTAAGTAATAATTAAATAATATTTAATATTCATGCCCACTCTAAAAGGTCACTGCTCGCCACTGGTGTAACTACATTTTAATTGAAGCTAGGCTAGCACACACTGTGATCATGTCTACACGATCTATGAAATAAAGGCATTGGTTTTCCTTGAGTTTTCTACATTCTATGACCTTAGCTTTTGTTTACTGTGAGACTATGTAAATACAAACTGAGCAACCATTTTACCGACCCCAGGTGTAGTGGCGAGCGACCTGGCAGAATGGGGCGTGTCTCGTAGTATGACGCCATCCAAGGATAACGTAATAATAAAAATTTGTTTTATGTAAATCTTGTTGTTGAATTTTAGTTTTGAAAGGAAACAAAACTACTTTCACAAACTATTTTTTTTTAAAATATAAAATAAATACATAAATAAATGGACAAAGGGCATGTGCACTAGGGATGGGCAATACCAGGGATTTTGGATTATATCAAGTCATACCAAGGCCAAATATTGCGATACCGAAGGTATATATATATATATATATATATATATATAAATAAATAACTATAAATAAATAAAAAACACAACTAATAAATGCAACAACACTTAACTAAATACAACACAGTTGTGATTTTAGTCATCAATTGAATTGCCTTTTCTCACAATTGCTCAGGTTGTGTCTGACCCTGCAGAGTTCTCAACCATTCTGATAATCTCTCATGTACAACTACAGCAAGCACTCAAAAACTATTAAAAGTCTCTTTTGACTAAATATGCATAGCAATGGAAAAACTTTTGCTTTTAATAACTAGCAAAGAGGCAGTTTACTTACAAACTCACAAACCAATCCATCAACAACAAAATCTGATTAATCACCCTCACTCTTTAACTCTTTGACTGCCAGACGTTTTCAGAAAAGGGATGCCGTGGGTGCCAGCCTATTTAAGCATTTTGACTGATCTTTCAAGGTCCACAGAAAATTTTGTGTTTGGACTATGGAAACACAAATACTACCAAATGAAAGATTGAACTCTCATCTTTCATCAGAAAAAAAAGTTTGTTTCTACCTTATTCCGTTTTTCAGTAATCAACAATAGAAAATGGTTAGTTTCACCGAAATGCTCTGTTTTGAAACAAAAAATGGAGAAATCAAGCTTTTTGTGAAACGATATTATTTCATGCATTCTAGTGAATTTGAGACCGTTTTTTTCCCCATGAATGATGCCACAAACACCTAAACAGTGCTTTACTTCTGTAAAACACAACCACCAACAATGAAAAAGTGTTTTTTGATAGCAAAATACGTTTATTTGCATTCAACAGTGTAACAATTTGACAAAACAATTTCGCAAACTATTTACAAATGTGTGCAACCGTGGTACTATTTACAATTGTGTGGATGTTTCAAATACAGTTTTTCTTTTTGCGTGCAAGGACACGCAGCAGGATTTTGCTGGCTTTTTTTCCCGGGGAATAGCAAGTATATACCGCAGTGTGTGCTTGGCCATGTTGCCATCAAGTCTACTCTCAGGATCATGATACGGTGACGTTACGGTGGTGTTACGTCTGGCTTCCTCATGTCCTTCAGTTCCTATACCGGGTGGTTGATCCATCTTATCCGCTCCATTCATGGTGGCATCGTAGTCCATAACCAGTGTCTTCTCCGTGATCAGACTGTACCCACTCCTCCGATGAATATTCATTGGACTCGGGGCACTCTTCGTCGTCCGATTGAACGTCCGCCTGAGCGTGCTCCGCGTTTTCCTGCGTTAGCATCGCTAGCCGGTGAGGCTTTAATGACGTGATCATAGGCGCCGCGTCAACGCTTCCAACTTCGGCGTCAACCTCGGAGTCACCATCATCATCATCGTCGTCATCAATGTGCTCTTTAGCATTGGTCGATGCTTTTCGTCTTTGAAAAAAATGCTCAAGCGTGAGCTGCTTGCAACCGGTCGCCATTATGGCTTCCTCAGCCATTGTCCCCTCAACACTCTAGCTCCGCTTCACGTCTTCTACTGACGCCTACCCAATCTTGTCCAAAGAGAGTCATCGCTGCCATCTAGGGGCCAAAAATAGGCATTATACTGACTAGATCGGCTTGATACTTTCAGCACAGCTGGCCAAGGCTTTCCTCCACCCGTTTCCCACCCCCCAAAAAATTTGGAAAAATTGGTGAACGTCTTCTAACGTCTTTGGCGCTCCTCCGTAGGTTTTTACTAAATGGCATTTAACATTTTTGGCAGTAAAAGAGTTAACATTTTTACCCTTCAGACGGTTTCGTCTTTGGTTTATGAGCTCTCCTGTTTTAGAAAACACCCTCTCTGAGGGAACTGAGGATGGTAAAATGCCCAGGTATTTTGATGCAAGACGACAGAGATGGGAATGCCTGTTAATGATCTTTCCACCATTGTAGAAGGTCATGATGTCAGGGGATTATCCTCTCTTCCATGTAATGGTGCATCTCAATGCATCAGTGGCTGCACTGCGGTGCTCTTGTGATGAATGTGCTTGTATGTCAAAATTGGACCATAAACCTCTTGCTGCTGATGTGGCGGAACTTGGAGGTGTGGAAGATACAGGAGTTGGAGATATCGATGCTTCTGCTTGAGGCACAGATGATCCAGCTTGAGGCGAAGGTTGTAGGTTTTCTTTTATTTTTGTAAGTATTTGCCTTTTTATGTTTTCCACATTGTCTTTGTTGCGAAAAGCAATGCCTCTGAAGTGAACATCTAGGAATGTGCATGCTGCGATACAGTACAATGTCTCAATAGAATAGAATCTGTGTTGGCATTTGTTTAACAGCTGCTTTGAAAAGATGCTCTCTCGATTTTCAGTAGCAGTTGTAAGGACAGAAACAAGAGGAATCGCCTTTGAGATGTACACATGTTTTGATTCAGATATCTCTTGGGTTGCATGTTCAAATGGCCTCAAAGCTTCAATAGTAGGCAGGATCAAGTCCATCTCTTCACTGCTCAGGCACAGGTCTTTCCTTCCAAGTATGCAAAGAGCAGTGGTGACTGCGTCTCTCTGCTCCTGAAACTTCCCCAACATGTAAAATACAGAATTCCATCTAGTCTCAACAGACTAAATGAGTTTGTGTTATGGATGGTTCATTTGCTTCTGCAGGTCTATAAGCTTCTCTGTGGCTTTGGAGCTGTGGTGAAAAAATTAAGCAACGCTGCTGCATTTTTGCAAGAGGGTAACAATTTCAGAGACAGCTTTAACGGCATCTTTCACAACTAAGTTCAACGTGTGGGTGAAACAGTGGGTCCAACCAGCCCTGTGAACCGCAGAGACGACATTAGCACCATTGTCTGTGATTGCTGCGATCACCTTGTGAGTAATGCCCCAATGATCTGTGATTCTTCTCAACACTGAACTAATGTTTGTGGCAGTGTGCTGTTCAGTAAAGGAACTAGCCTCTAAGACATATTCTGCCATATTCCAATTGTGCACAAAATGTCAGGTTACTGTCAAATAGGCCTGAGTACATCTTGAAGTCCACATATCTGTAGTTAAAACTACAACCCCCAAAAAGTTGGGTTACTATACAAATTGTGAATACAAACTGAATGCAATTTTGTGGAAGTGCCAAATTTCAATATTTTGTTCAGAATAGAAGATGACAAGTCAAAAGTTTAAACTGAGAAAATGCATAATTTTAAGGGAAAAATATGTTGATTGTAAATTTCATGGTGCCAACAAATCTCAAAAAAGTTGGGTGAGGTAGCAATAAGAGGCTGGAAAAGTCAATTGCACTTACACAATTACACAAAAAAACAGCTGGAAGACCAGTTACCACTAATGAGGTCGTTTGGCAACTTAATTGGAGTATAAAAAGAGCTTCTCGGAGTGGCAGTGTCTCTCAGAAGCGAAGATGGGTAGAGAATCACCAATTCCTCAAATGTTGCGCAGAAAGATAGTGGAGAAATATCAGAAAGGTGTTTAGTGATTACCAGCGAAAAATTGCAAAAAGGTTGAAGTAATCATCATCTACAGTGTATAACATCATCCAAAAATTCAGAGAATCTGGAATAATCTGTGTGTAAGGGTCAAGGCCGAAAAATCATACTGGATGCCCATGATTTTCGGGCTCTTAAACGGCACTGCACCGCAAACAAGAATGCTTACTGTAAGGTAAATCACAGAAAGGGCGCAGCAATACTTCCAGAAAACATTGTGGGTGAACAACAATCCACCGTGCCAGTCGCCGTTGCCAGATGCAGGCGTTTCTCTGGGCCAGGGGTCATTTAAAATGGAGTGTGGCAAAGTGGAAACCTGTTTTGTGGTCAAACCAATCATGATTCGAAGTTATTTGTGGAAAACTGGGGCGCTATATCATACTGACTGAAGAGGACAAGGACAACCCAAGTTGTTATCAGCACTCAGTGAAACATCAGTTTATAAGCCTACATCTGTGATTGTATAGGGTTGCATGAGTGCATGTGCCATGGGCAGCTTCCACACCTGGAAAGGCATCGTCAATGCAGAAAGGTATATTCAGATTTGAGAACAACATATGCTCCCTTTCAGACATCATCACTTTCAGAGGAGATCTTGCATTTCTCAACACTAAATGCCAGACCACATGCAGCACCAATTACAACATCATGGCTGCGTAGGAAAAGGATCCGGGTATTGAAATTGCCAGCCTACAGTCCACTTCTTTCACTTATAGAGCACATTTGGCGCATCATAAAGGGGAATGTGCAACAAAGAAAGCCCAAGACAGTTGAACAGTTAGAGAGACGCGTGTTTAGACAAGAATGGGACAGCATTCCTAATTTTAAGCTTGAGAAATTTGTCTCCTCGATCCCTAGATGTTTGCAGACTGTTGTAAGAAGAGGGAGCCTCACAGTAGTAAAAATGGCCTTTACCCAACATTTTTGAGATCTGTTAACACCATGGAATTTAAAATCCATATAGTTTTCCCTTAAAATTATACATTTAAATTTTTTTTACAGTTTAAACTTTTGACCTGTTGTCTGTGTTCTATTCTGAATAAAATATTAAAATTTGGCACTTCCACATAATTGCATTCAGTTTTTATTCACAATTTGTATAGTGTCCCAACTTTTTGGGAATTGGGTTCGTACACTCTCAGTATCATCTAAAGCTCTCCTTACATCATTGCAACAGTTTGTGTACATTTGTTTGATTGTTCCTTCTTTAATGGTTTTGCGGCTAGGCATGGATCAAAATACTGGTACAAAAAAGCATTAAATCCCCTGTCCTCTACGATTGAAATTGGTTGGAGGTCCACGCAAATCATCTTTGCAATAAGCCTGGTAATGTTCCTTGCTCTTGGACAGGCATCTATTTCAATAAAAAATAAAACAAACAATGTATTACTGTGTACATGTTTTAACCCTTTGGAAATGCATTAAGGGGAGATGTGCAATTTAAAACGCAAAGTAATAATAGTTAATATTAGAAATGCAGTAAGGAGAGATGTGTCTATTTAAAATGATAAGTAATAATATATTATTTTTTATATATATCTAACTTGCTTGCTAGTAGTTCACTTGGCTATCCTATGGAATTAGCACTGGCTGAGATGTGGGCTGAGTTGTCCTCATTGTATCAAAAATTAGTAAAACCAATGGAGACTCACATTTAGTTGGTGATATGTCACTGTTAAATATGGCACTATAGTTCCTTTACTTTTTTGTATTTAATATGGTATGAACTTTGCTTTTTACAAATAAGTAAGGCTGTCACTTTAATGCGCTAATCTATATTAATTAATTACACGCAAATTAATATATATATATATATATATATATATATATATATATATATATATACATACAGTACATATACATAAACATATACATATATATATATATATATATATATACATACATATATATATATATATATATTAGAGCTGTCAAACAATTCATTTTTTAAATCAGATTAATCACATCTTAGAATTTTGATTAATCTAAAAAGGCTTTTTTATCAACATTTTTTGCCCGCCAAATTTGAAGAGCACCTGTTATGTGTTAATTCTTTCTACATTTATTGTTATGAGGATGTCTTCAACATTTTTTTTTTATCCACTGCACACGCTCATCCTCCTTTTTTTCTAATTAGTTAATTACCTGCATAATTAAAAATGGGGGGATGACCAATATTTTGACATGAACAAATATTCTGAATGTCATGCACAAGCATTTATTAAATGCTTTACTTTCATGCATGTAGTTATGTTTATTGCTCAAACACAACCTGTGCAACCTTTAACGTAGCCATCTGCTGTCAAAATAAAGGATAGTCTGTTTTCAAAATTAATAGTGCGATTAATCTGCATTAATACATGATTAATGCGATAATTTTTGGTGATTAATTAATTAGTTAACGCTTTAACTTTGACAGCACTAATATATATAAAGTTAATAGGCCTATATTTAAAGTCTTTCACGAACATGGCATGTCCTTTTGACGATGATCCCGTTGATGAAGGTGCACTCTAAAAAGAGAGTTATTGAACCAAATTGCGAATTGAATTGTTGGCCAATTTAATAAAATTGCTTCAATTGGTAACACACGTTTGAATTAAATTAATTCAAAGTAAATATATTACGTTTAATCATTTATGAGTTAATTAAACTTAATATATTCACGTTGGATTAATTTTGAATTAACTTAATTCAAGTGAATATAAAGTTTAGTGACCTCATAATTAACCTAATGTATTTACTTTGGGTTAACTTAATTCAATTGTGTGTTAACAATTGAAGCAAGTTTATTAAGTTGGTCAACAATTCAATTTGTAATCTTAAATTGGTTCAACAATTCTCTTTTGAGAGTGTGCAGCATTACTGCGCAGGGAATTAAAGATTCGTCGTGAGATGGTTATCAAGCCGCACATAGTAGTTCTGGCATTTTCAGACAGTTATCTTTTTAAACGGTATTGTTTCACATCAGCGGCACGGTGGCTGACTTGTTAGCACGTCCACCTCCCAGTGTAGAGGACGTGAGATCGACTCCGGGCTTCGGCCTTTCTGGGTGGAGTTTGCATGTTCTCCCCGTGCTTGCGTGGGTTTTCTCCGGGTGCTCCGGTTTCCTCCCACATTCCAAAGACATGCATGGCAGGTTGATTGGACACTCAAAATTTTCCATAGGTGTGATTGTAAGTGTGGGTGGTTGTTCGTCTCTGTGTGCCCTGCAATTGGCTGGTAACCAGTTCAGGGTGTACCCCGCCTACTGCCTGAAGCCAGCTGGGATAGGCTCCAGCAACCCCCGCGACCCTTGTGAGGACAAGCGATTAGGAAAATGGATGGATGGATGTTTCACATCACAGTCCATCATCTACATACACAACTTAATCCATCCTTACATCTGCACCATTACCAGCCGTAGTCATGCGCTCACATACCAGCATATATTGTGTGTTGCGCTCCTTTTTTTTCCTTACCTGTTTGAACATTTTTTTATATTTCAAGTTGTTGTCAAGAGAGCTTCTCCCCCGCTGGACTGCATCTAAATGAAATAAATCAATGAGCTACCATTTAAGCAGGTTTCCCCTGTAATATTATTGTGATTACAAAGGACTACATTTAAATGTATGCATTGACTCAAGCATCAACGTTCTCCCTCTCTTTTGCAGCTGCTGTGAAAGTTTTATGCATGCATCACCTTGTGAGCAATTCTTGTGTAATTTAACAATTTTAGTAATTTAGTGGTTCTCAACACCGCGGTCCTCGAGTACCCCGATCCAGCCTGTTTTCCATGTCTCCCACAGCCAACACAGGTGTTTCAAACGATCGGCTAATCAGCCAGCTCTGCATGATAATGATCCTCAGCTGTGTTGGCTGAAAGAGACATGGAAAACATGCTGAATAGGGGTACTTGAGGACCGGGGTTGAGAACCAGTGGCCTACACTATAAAGACATGTTCAAATTTGCCATACAATTGCATTAAGATTTCCAGTTCGAGAGGGGTAAAAAACGGGGAAGCAGAGGGCGGCACCACCCTCTGCTTTCCTGTTGCCATGGTGACTCGTCGAATCAGGACTCCATTGATGCAGTCTTTTTAGAGTGGTGGTACACGAGCTTAACTCCAGGTGAAACTGCTCTGTGTTGATAAAACTAACTCAAACTCTCTAACTCAGTTTCCTATCTCAGGGTAGGTCAACTCACAGTTCAGGGTTAGTCTCAGAGTTTGTTGAACCTGCTTTGTGAAACGGACCTCAGGTGTTTCTCATTGTCTCAATATTTTGCTTGCGTTTAGTTATTTGCTTCTGTTCAGTCTTTGTTGGATTGTTTTCTTTTCTCACAGTCACTTTCAGATGTCCTTTCTCTCTTCCGGAAAACTAAGTTTTTTGTTTGATGACATCCTGCTTTACTGCATTTAGGTCCTCAACTCCGTGCCACAAAAAAGAATGATCCGACCAACAATGGACCCATCAGAAGCAGACATGACTGGACTGTCAACTGCTTGTCGGTGGCACGTTGACAGATAATCCATTCATTTACATAGGTTTTGATTTTTATTAAGACATTGTTTATACTGTATCTGAATTTGGATGCTTTCCTGGTACTCTAGTCATTGTTAATGCCTGCATTTAAGCCTGGCTTCATCTGTTTCCCTGCATTTGGGTCCGCAACCCCAACCTACACATGACACAACTGGGCATTAACACAAAATTGTTGAAACTTTTTTCTTATTTTCTTAAATCTCATTCAAACCCAAAAAACATATAAATATGTTTGTTAATACTTTGTCCTGCACTCCCAAAAACGTATTTATGTTTTTTAATACTTTGTCCTGCACTCCCAAAAACGTATTTATATGTTTTTAATGTTTTTTTTTTGTTAATGCTAGAGCATACAGAAGGCTTTAATACAGCTTCTGACCTGAAGAGTTCGCTTAAAGCAATGGTAGTCATTACAAAAAAAGGTGGCAGCAGAGTATAAGAGATCAGCCAGGGCCATGTTGCAACAAGCTTTTTTTGCCAGTGTTTTCAACAGGTTTGTGAATAATGATGAAACTTAGCTATATTCTAATGCTGATTGCTGCAAAACGGAAACAGATACAAATATACTTTCTTTCCTGATGACACTCTAATCTATTTTTGGTAGGTTCCATCTTTTTGTAGCAATAGAACAGAAAATTATGTGGAACTTGCAAAATCTGTCAAAATCCAGTTAAAAAGCCGGGGTGAAGGGTGTTGCTTCAGTGAAAATAGCTGGCTATGAATGAGTTAAGAAACACCAAGTTTAACTTTTTGCTGTTGTTGTTGCCCAAATGTAAAAATGTGACTTTATATTGAACATTTTATTTTTGCTGTATTATCCAGACGAATGTTTTTCTGTCTGTGCTAGCTGCTTGCTGGAGCCCCGTTTGGAACCACAAGGAGTAAAACTATTCCCAAGGAGCACCTCCATTCTGCTCAGGATCTGGACACCATCTGGTCCCTTGGGGCAAGCTTCTCTCTCCTGTCATGTTTAATTAATAGCTTAATAGCACAATACATACAGACACAATGCATACATAGTGTGCACACAAACATGCTTCCAGCAATGTGAACTGCCGGTTAAAAAGTCGACTCAGAGAATACAGAAATATCATAGTTACTTTAGTTACTTTTAATGAGTAACAAATTACTTTTCCAAGGCAGTAACTGCTTTGCCAACTGAATTACTTTTTTTTTTTTTAAATTCAAATTTCTTATTTAAGGCAAATGCCCAACACTGACCAAATGAAACAGGAGGCAAGGAATACAGCCAGTGTCAGAACCTTTCTCTCTGTGCTTTTTATTACAGTCGGTGGTTACAATACAAGTGATGTGTGTGTGTGTGTGTGTGTGTGTGTGTGTGTGAGTGTGTGTGTGTGTGTGTGTGTGTGTGTGCGCGCGTGTGCGTGTGCGTGTGTGTGTGTGCGCGCGTGTGTGTCCACTATCCACAGGGTTACCTACAGTACTCCGTGTTATTTTATGGCTATTACGGAAGCGTGCGGAAAATCGGCAGTGCGGGATACCGGTTGCCCCTTGCCTACTTCTTGGTTGGAATGGCTGTCTTTGGTTACAGTTTCATCATTCTATTAAGAAGGTAATTAAAATATTCATTACAGTTTAAATATATGCTTTGATAGCTCCTTGTAATCAGAATAATGAGGCATGCTTTCAGTACAATTAATTAAAATGGAATAAGTTTTTTTTTTTTTAAATAATCAGTATAAATTGTTGCTTTTTGGTGAAATTTGACAGCTAGGATGAAAAAATAGGACAATTTTACTGTATATTCAGTGAGGGCTTGTCATGTTAGTCAAGCATAGAAATTACATCACAACACTGCTGGTTGAGTCCATACTCTGAGCGTCTTCCGCCTTAGCCTAAGTAACTAAGCAACCTATAAATAAAAGCTAAAATGGTTAATGTCAAATTGTATATACATATAAACTGCAATGTAAAAGGATATAGGACGGAACCTCCAAAGCCGAATGCCCTAAATGTTGCACAGTTTGGAATTCAACCATCCAGCCTTTTTATCGCTTAGCCGGCCGTCGGTTTGTGGGGGCAGCAGCCTTACAACAATGACAATGTTAGTAGCTGTCGTCAGGCCTGGACTGTCATCAAATATGTGACATTTTAACAAGACATGATCATCTGGGTCTACTTACACCAATGTTTGTTTTCACAGCAATGGAAAGACATTGGTGGTGGACAAGACATTTTTGGAGGTCATGGGCTATTACATATACTTACAACATTTCGTAGATCTTGGTGAAATGTACAACCGGGGCTGATTTGTTAAAAAAAAATTTTAATATCATCAAGGCCTAAACACACTTGTGACAACTAGGTGGTGCTACCGCTATGATGAAAAATAAGTTCACAGATGTCTTCAGGCCTGGACTCTCATCAAATGTGTGGAATTTTGGGGTCAAGTTCCAACAGCTTTTATTGTCATGGTGACTCATCGGACTCTGTGGTACCATACAGAGCCATATAGAGAGAGAGTTTGGCCAACTGAAAACATGTACGCCATGTTGCCACCCTCGGAAACTCATGTTAATTTTCTGAAAACAGACATAAGTATGCCACATGGAATATTCAAAACATTATTTTCCCATTATTTAGCAAATCTTAAATAAGTATACAAGTAAATAAACTTAACTTCAATAAATTAATAACAGGATGTAGGTAAATGAGTGAGTGAATAAGTAAGCAAGTAAATAAATTTAAAAAATAAATAAATAAATAAATAAATAGGCATCAATTTCGTAACACAAATGCATCTTCTGTAATGTTGCATTTACGTCGTCAATCATTCACACATCGCAAGAAAACTAACTGTATACCTTAAACAATACTACATGTATCATACTAAAGGCAGATACACTCAGAATATTGTCCAGTATACCTTAAACAGTACTACATGTATCATACTAAAGGCAGATACACTCAGAATATTGTCCAATGCAAACCTTTCTCAGACTCAGAGAATCATAAAATCTTCCAAAATGTACACGTATTGGTGAGAGACTCTTCAAAACAACTTTGCACTGCGAGAATTGACCTTAAGCTTTTTACTGCCGCCCTAATGAAAGTCGCAGCAGCAGGGTGCGTGGCGTCCATATGTCATGTGACCAGCAGCTGATCAATCACAGTGCAGTAGCTCTGAAATCAAGTTGGCCAAACTCTCTCTATATACGGCTCTGGTACCATAATGAACCACACCCTTTGCATGATGAACATCTTGAGACTTTTCTGATAACTTTACAAATGTATCTGTTTATTGGGATCGGCACAGTTTGTATAACAGAACATTTTCATATAGATGTATTCAGGCTGTGACTAGTAATAGTCAATAGTAAAGTACATGTGTGTCATGTTTGGGTTCTGTTTTTCCTTGTGTGTCTCCTTTGGTCTTGTTAAGTGTAATCCTGCCCTTCCTCGTGTCAACCAATCAGTGCCCTCAGCCACTTGTGTCTTGCCCCAAGTGTATCTTGTTGTGTCATTAGCGTGTGTGTATTTAGTCTCCTGTCTCCCCTCTGTCTGTGTCGGCTCATTGTTATTTCCCTCCCGTCATGCTACCAGCTTTTGCCTTGTCCCCCCCCCCACACAAACATTTTCTTTTCTCTTGCCATTTGGAGTTCGCTTTTGTTTTGTAGTAATTCAAGTCATTTTTTGTACATCCCTTTGCCTCCTTGCCCTGCTTCCCTGCGACTGGGTCCCCCACCAAACTTTGCCTTCTTGACAGAATGAACCGACCACAGAAGGACCCAGCGGGAGCTCTGTCATGCCAGGAACAAATACTTGCCTCCGGAGCCCTAGTAATATCCTTGTTGGACGAAGCCCTGCGGCTCCTGGCTTCGGCTGGTGGCGCTCTGGGTAGCAAGCCTCAAGTCCCCGAACCACGTCTGCCGCAGCTTCAAGTCCCCGAACCACGTCTGCCGCAGCTTCAAGTCCCCGAACAATGTCTGCCGCAGCTTCAAGTCCCCGAACCACGTCTGCCGCAGCCTCAAGTCCCCGAACCACGTCTGCCGCAGCCTCAAGTCCCCGAACCACGTCTGCCGCAGCCTCAAGTCCCCGTGCCGGCTCCACGGCAGCCTCAAGTCCCCGTGCCGGCTCCACGGCAGCCTCAAGTCCCCGTGCAGGCTCCACGGCAGCCTCAAGTCCCCATGCCGGCTCCACGGCAGCCTCAAGTCCCCGTGCCGGCTCCACGGCAGCCTCAGTCTCGAGCCTTTTCGCCTGTGCCACTGCCGCCCCGTGCATCCTCGCCGGTGCCGCTGCCGCCCCGGGCAACCTTGCCTGTGCCGCTGCAGCCCCTGGCCTCCTTGCCTCGGCCGCTCTCGTGCAAAGTTTCTTCGCCTCTTCCATGGCGGCTTCAAGCCCATGAGTGTGGACAGGAGGCGTACATCCCACTGCCGTCCTCTTCTCCTCGTCTGGCGGCGCACGTCCTGCGGTAGCCTTCTGCTCCAGTGTGGTGTCTGGGCCGCCCTCTGGACCGGCGCCGCTGGGCTCCCCTCGTCTGGCGTCCGGGACGCCCTGCGGACTACCCCGGACTGGCTGTTCGGTTCAGTGTCATTTCCCTCCCGTCATGCTACTAGCTTTTGCCTTGTCCTTGTCCCCCCCCACGTTTTGTTTTCTCTTGCCATTTGGAGTTCGCTTTTGTCTTGTAGTAATTAAAGTCATTTTTTGTACATCACCTTTGCCTGCTTGCCCTGCTTCCCTTTTAAATTATATACCCAACCTTGGGTTTCAGGGGAGGGATTGAATGACTTTTGGAAGGAAATTAACTTGCCCCAATTGACTACCAAGCAGAAAAATAGTCTTATAGCCAGAATTTCAGAGAAAGAATAAAGTTCGGCTATAGCAAACCTTTAGCCTAACAAGGCAGCGGACCAGATGTTTTTTTCGGGTTATGGTATAGAAGTATGGCGACGTCAGTGATTCCTATGCTACAGTCAACATTCAATTGGATATTGGAGGGAAATGCTGTCCCTCCCCTCCTGGAGGGAAGCAGTGATGTCGCTGATCCCAAAGGAGGGAAGGTATGGGGATGAATGTAGTAATTATAGACCGGTGAGTGTCCTGAATCAGGATGACAAAATCTTTACCCATATACTAGCTAGAAGATTGGAGAAAATACTACCAGGAATTATTGACCTAGACCAGGTTTTATACGTGGGAGACAGACTCAAGACATTATTAGAAGGACTTTACATATAATCAGCTATATAAAGGAGGTAAATTTGGAGGCAGTGTTGGTAGGGCTGGATGCTGAAAAAGCATTTGATTGCATAAATTGGCCCCTTTTATTTGGAGTCTTGGAGAAATTACAACAACCATTATCATTGTTTGCAGATGTAGTGGTCTACATATCAGATTCAGAGCAGTCCCTAATACAGTTATTTTCCACCCTAGAATAGTATGGGCTACATTCAGGCTATAAATTTACACCGTTTCTGAGCTATAATTATACGCCTTCAGCTACTTTGAAAGAGAAGCTCAAATTGAATTAGGTTGCAGAATCAATTACTTGTTTCAGAATAACTGTTCGGATATCTTCCCCTCCGAAAGGGAGCAGGACACATGGGGCGTAATAACTCAGGCAGTTTTTTGGTAATTTATTGCAATTTCAAGCAGCAGGTTATTAGTAACCCGCCCCCATCGATTCTTACTATACGCATCAGTCATATACATTGATTATGATAGTCACTGATTCACATCGTTATCAATCCCAGACTTAAGTCTGCACACTCCTCGCTCAGTTCATCTTGAGTAATGTCTGTGTATAAATGGCAGCTAGTACCAATCATTTGTAATTGTTAAATCGGTTCCCGGACACCACCAACAGGCCCACCCAACCAGGCGATCAGCCAAGGCGAGTGCATGCCCGTTCACCAGTAGCGTCTTCGCTGACCTTGGATCAGCTTTCACACGTTGTGGCTTCCAGAAGAGTAGATCGGCTGGCATTCTGCTCATTGTGTCCAAAGCAATGTTCTGGTCAGGTTAGCCACCACTGTTGCCAGCATCCGATGATGCTTAGATCTTGATACTCCTGAGCGCTCACCAAGGCCAGCCCACCCAGCGGAGTAGCCCCCGCTAGCCACATCCCAAAACCATGTTCACCAACCCCATTGTAACTATTTACAGCAGATACATTGCAGCCACAATACAACATTATCACGGCAGCCTTGCACGTTACATCAAATGTCCAAACAGAAATAAAGCCAGATAATGTTTACATTACATGTGTACATTATGTTTACAAGAGCAGCAATACATGTTATCAATACAGGTGTACAAACAAGAGTTAACCTTGGCAGTGTTAGCAAGTAATCATATGCTATATTTATATTATTCAAATCATGGCAGCTCCAGTTTGGGGTTAATTAGTAATATGATACAATAATTTCATTTGGGTAAGACATAATCCACAATTTAATGATGTGAGTTACTGATAGCAATTATTGTCTCTCATATTCCGCCAATTCTTCAACTCTTTTTACGATCCGTATTTTCTTCTAAGAAGATGAGTCTTCTTTTGTTTGGATGAAGATCCGACAGTCTTTTGTCCATGTGTTTTCGATAAATCCATTCTTTGTCAATTGTCGCGCCCTTCTGGCACTGTCAGCATTTCGTTTTGTGAGATTTTTATTGAAGTAGACATGTTTACCTTCAAGGTTGTAGCTATCTCTCAAAAGAGCAATTTTTATATAAACCCATGAATTAAAAAAAATACTTCCACCTTATGACACGTCCACAAATGTTCCGAAAGTGGAGAATGCTTCTCCTTTGAAGAAGAGGATGACATTTCGAATCTGCGAGATGACTAAGGCACTCACACTGCAGGCAAATGCGACCCAGATCTGATTTTTTTTTGCCCAAATGCGACCTATATCTGACTTTTTTATGTCAGTCTGAACGGCTCAATTCCAATTTTTTCATATCTAACCTGGGTCACTTTTATATGTGGTCTTAGATCGGATACGTATCCAAATTTTTGCAATGCGACCCCAGTCTGAATGGCCAGGTCGCATATATCCGACCTTGACGTTATCAAAAGTGCAATATGCACTCCACGCGGGCGGGGGCATTAAGCGTGATTTATGCTTGATTTATGCTTGACGCACCCTTGAGTTCTGCACGGCTTAGGGAGACATCACATACCTGAACCGGCAAAGTTGTTCTGAGTAACAGTTGTGACTTTATGTTTGACTTTAATTTAATCCTACTTGAAACATGAAGTAAAAAGATGACATTTGTGGTGGTGATATTAGTAATTAAGCCACGCAGACGTCTCATTTATTACGTGCGGCAATGACGTGACATCATTGTTAGGGAGGAAAAAAAGGAGAGGTCGCCGTGAGATGAGGAGCTCGAACAGGCTCGCCTTATTTTCACAAAATTTTATTTCAACCTCTTCCCGCATCACTCCTCTGTAGATATGAGATCATGATGGGAAAAATACGAGCCCTGATGACGGACTTATAAAAGTCTGTGGCCCTGACACACCGGACCATACATATTTACTTGCGCAAACACAGCACTGTGAGTTACGTTGTATCTTCTTCTGCGCATGCGGGTCACTTTGGGGACGTATTACGTCCACACAGCAGACAGACTGAGGTCGCAATTAATGGGTAATCTGAATGCTTACTCGAAAAAATCGAATTTCACCCAAAAATTGGAATTGAGCATTAAGACATGCAGTGTGAACGTAGCCTAATAAACTAAATGAATGCCTCAATCAATGCCACATGTCATCTTTCTCTGCAGTGGGCATGGAGAAAATTTGGGTGGTCTTAGGCAAGGGAAAGTACACTTGATTGATCCCAATCCATGACCTTGCATCTTCTTTGGCACCAGAAAAAACAGATGGCATACTATTCTTACATGTGTTTTCTGGATGTCATGTGGTATCAGGGTTCAATGGCAAAGGGGAAAAGACTGCATGTCAGACAAGGAATTGTTTGCAATGAAACCTCAGCTGTAATGTTCTTGTGTGCAAAGAAGAAGCATTCACATTGTGTTTCATGCTAGCATCCACTGGCTGCTTTATTTTGTACTGACTTTTAGAATAATCTCTGACAATCCCGAAACCCCGGTCCCTTGAGGCTACACTGCCATCTATTGGCCAGCATACATCACTACTTCAGCTACTTTTGCTAAACTCAGTGAGTGTCCATATGAAATTGAGAAATGTGATCTACGCGTTGTTGAGAATCTGTTGCTTTGATGTATGCAGGGCTCTAAATTAACACCCGCCAACCCAGTCATAAATATTTACTAGACAATTTGGCTAGTAATGCGAGAGGCATAGACCTTTTTCATAAAACCTGGAAGTTAAGTGATCGTGATTGATCAACCACGGCCATGTAAGCTCATTTACCCACAGTTCTAAACAGATTTGTGAATAACGATTAAACTTGGCTATATTCTAATGCTAATTGCTACAAAATGGAAACAAATAGAAATGATGAAAGAGGAGACAAATCTTTCTTTTGGTAGGTTCCATGTTTTTATAGCAATAGAATATAATATTCGGTGGGCCTTGCAAAATCAGTCAAAATCCAGTACAACAACCGTGAGCGAAGGGGGTTACTTGAAAATGTCTGGGAGTGAATGAGTTAAACATGGAGTTTTGACAGTTGTCATCATATTTTCGGACCAAAGCACCGTTTCGGATCGTTCCAGTCCCGAATTACCGGAATGTACTTCTGGCCCACTTTTACCCCTGATTGTATAAGTAAAATAATGACGCTATCAAATTTATTCTGGACAAAATATTAACTTTTTACTACTCAAAATGGCTCAATGAGTCAAGTAGCCTTTAATAATAATAGTAATAATTCCTTAAATGTGTAAGTGCCTTTCAAGACCCTGTATGACGCTGTACAACAGTTACAAAAAAACTACATTTAAAACAAAATTCTACAGCTAAAATATATTTATGACTAAAAAAAAACTAATAAAATATCAAGAAAAGAGCAGTGTGGTTATTTTGTGTAGGCGATCTTAAATAGGTGAGTTTTTAGTTTGGATTTGAAACTGGTCAAGGAGGGTGAATTGCGGAAATCAGGAGGCAAATAGTTCCAAAGCTGGAACAACAGCAACATTCATGCCAAATACCATGCTTGTATCACACAGTGCACATTTTTACCCAAAATCCTCATTTACCAGCTCCACTATACAGTTTTCTAATAGTTGTTAGTTTTTTTATGTACAGTTAATGTGACAGTTTGTTGCTGGAATTAATTCAATTTACATTGGTTCCTAGGGGGAAAATAGTTTTGAAACTCAAGCAACTTGCAAGTCAGCCAGTGTCACAGTATAATAATGTGGTTTGCATTATGGTTGTGCAAAGAGTACTTTGATTTGGAGAATGAATCATGTTTGACTTTGGAGGTTCTGTCGTATCTCTAAGCGAAAGCCTTTTTATATTTCTCACCAATCACAGTTCTTTGTCACTCATAGTCATTCCTTCAATTATACTGTATTTTCTAGCCTTATGGTAATGTGAAAGAAAAATTTACAGTATTTTTCTATTAGCTATTTGCGATCCTTTTAACTGTCATAATATTTATTTAGAATGGCCAAGAATTCCCGACTGAGTCTAGCCAGTGCTTCTGATGAAAACTTCACATTCTGCTGGAGGGTATTTTGTGCTTGGGATTACTTGATTGGAAATCCAGAGGCTGCAGAGAGCAAAGGAGCAGCAATCGTCAACAACATCAGGGTCAGACTGTTCAATAATTATTCTCAGTATACTGATAATATAAGATTATGTTGCATTTTATACTTCAACATTCACAGTCAGTGTTTTCATTACAGGAAGCCATTGTTGAAGAACAGGAAAAGAAGAAAGATACCAGTCTGTAGGTATCCTGTCGTATTTCATCTGTCCCAAAATGAGTTTTTGTTGTACTTCTTCCGATACATTTTGATGCAACATTTACTATGAAAAATACTACAGTACAGTACTTATATACATATGATTACAACATGAGTCACTATTTAGTATATTAACTCCCCCCTGTACCAACATGTTGTTTTGAAACTGTATTACAAAACCACATGTTTCTGTGTATTTCTTCAGAGCCGTTCTGATCAGTCTGCGTTTGTTAGCCAATATTCTGGTGCTGATGTCTCTAGCTGGCAGCATCTACATCATCTACTTTGTGGTGGACCGTTCTCAGAAATTGGAGCAGGAGAAACCGGAGCTGACACTATGGGAAAAGAATGAGGTACAGAAAAGAGAAGCAGAGCAGGCATCATCATTATCATTATATTAGATTAACGAACATGCATGTAGTTTCAAGGAGTCAGTGAAAGTAGAGTATTAATCCAATGGATGAGGCAACTGGCAGTGACATCTAGCTGCTTATCATTTGATACAATTACCACATGGATAAACTGTAGCACTGACCTGATAGCTAGGAGGGAATTTGTGCAAAATCATGAAGATTGTGCACTTCTTAAAAAGTTTAAAATTTTTGGCAGGGTGTTAGATATCCATGGATACAAGTAGGTTTTGCCTCCTAGTGGACAGTATGCATCAAATTCAAGATGGCACCCGCCAAAAAGAGAAAAGATTATAGCTCCTCGGCTTCCTTTAGTCTTAAATTATTGTACGTACAATGACACTTTTTCTTCTTGATTTGATTAAAGAAATCTAATTTTGATACAATAGTCCTGTTTTCAGCTCACTTTCATACCAAATTTATTGTTATGGTCACTTTTTCTTCTTGATTTGATTAAAGAAATCTAATTTTGATACAATAGTCCTGTTTTCAGCTCACTTTCATACCAAATTTATTGTTATGGTCACTTTTTGCTTAAAAATTGGTCCAGCTCTCTGAAATCAAATAACATCATTCATGCTTCTAAACCCATATGTTCACCCTTAAGGAATAATTTTGAACATACCAACATTCTAGTGTGAAAAGTATTGTTTTGCAAAAGTCTTTACCAGACAGTGGCTATCGCCTATTTCTGATATTAAGTCACAAAAGGTGCAGCGATTGTTTCAGGGTTCTATAAAATGCCTCAGAATGTGTTTAATCAGTTTAACCAAGCTTTGCCATAAGGTTCAGCTGGTTTTACTAGAATATTGTAGAGTCCATTGCAAAATCGATTTAAAAAAACAACTTTTGGGCACAAATTAACTGATGTTTCATGTTATGTTTGTTTTTCTGTAAAGCGCTTTGTGACAGATAAGGATGTTTGAAAGCGCTATAGAAATAAAGATGACTTGACTTGACTTGATGGGGTTTGCGCTGGTTGCACACCTTAACTCATTGGTACTTAACCTTGTTGGAGGCGCTGAACCCCATCAGTTTCCTATGCACATTCACAGAACCCTTTATAAAAAAAATTAAAAAATATATATATTTTTTTCAATTTAAGACATAGGTGTAAGGTTTACTGGTGGACAAAATGAACAGGAAGAGTGGCGTTTTCATTTAATCTGGCTCTCATCTTGAATTCAGAAAGAGTGCTATTGTATTCTGCATCTCCATGCAGTTTAAGTCAATTAACCTTTATTTACATAGCGAAACAGCCCTAGCCGTCACAAAGTGCTTTACAGAAACACATAACATAAAACATAAACATAATATAAAACACTAACAATAACACAATCACAACAAACCAACATTTTTTTTCAATTCCTGGGAGGGTAGGAACGTAGATCGACCGGGAAATTTAGAGCTTCGCCTTTCGACTCAGCTCCTTCTTTACCACAACGAACCGATACAGAGTCTGTCGATCTCCCGCTCCATCCTGCCCTCACTCGTGAACAAGAAGACCCCAAGATACTTGAACTCCTCTACTTGGGGCAGAATCTCATCCCCGACCCGGAGAGGGCATTGCACCATTTCCCGACTGAGAACCATGGTCTCAGATTTGGAGGTGCTGATTTTCATCCCAACCACTTCACACTCTGCTGTGAACCACTCCAACGAGAGCTGCCTGAAGAAGACAACAGCACCACATCATCTGCAAAAAGCAGAGATGCAATGCTGAGGCCACCAACTCCCTCAAGTCCTCGGGTGCACCTAGAAATTCTGTTCATAAAATATCCTTGACAAAGGGCAACCTTGGGGCAGTGCAACCCTCACTGTATACGAATCAGACTTACTGCCAGCAATGCACTGCGGTAAAGCTAGCCGCCTCTTCTTTTTACGGAGTCAAGCCAACACTCTTCATTTCAAATTCACCCTTTCTGTTTGCCCTTTTCTAGGATTTATGGTAGTATGCGCAAAGGGACACTGGCGCAGAGAACGACATCCGGTTTTCAAAACAAAAGTCAGATTTTCAAAATAAAATGTTACTGACAAGCAGTTTAAAAGATTATTTTTTTCTTTTTTAAATGGAAAACAGTTTATTCAGTATAATACATCAATAATTCACGTTTCATTGGGTATGCACTCCTTTGTAGTAAATAAGGTCCATGACCTGGTATTGAGTTGCAACGTTAATATGTACAGTATTAAGTTCATTGAAAATAAGAGAAGGGTTGAAATTGAGAAAAAAGAGGTGTGCATCATCCAACAGACATGCCACTATGATGTAGCACTGATTTGGGGTCAAAAAGTCACATGACCTGGCAGCTATTGAGCAAAAATGCACATTTTTGCAGGAAAAAAAAATCTTTAAAAATAAGAGGAGTTCTAAAATGAAAAAAACAAGAGATGTGCAACATCCAGCAGACATGTCACTACCATGCAGCAATGATTTGGGATCAATAGGTCACATGACCTGGAAGCTATTGAGCAAAAATGCAATTTTTTGTTGAGAAAAATTCATTAAAAATAAGTGGAGACCTAAAATGAAAACATAAGAGGTGTGCAACATCCAGCAGACATGCCACTATGATGCAGCACTGATTTGGGGTCAATAGGTCACATGACCTGGAAGCTATTGAGCAAAAATGCTATTTTTTGTTGAAAAAAAATCTTTAAAAATAAATGGAGATCTAATATCAAAAATTAAAAGGTGTGCAACATCCAGCAGTCATGCCACTACAATCCAGCACTGATTTGTTGTCAATAGGTCACATGACCTGGAAGCAATTGTGCAAAAATGGCAATTTTTGCAGGAAAAAAATCATTAATAAAGAGTAGAGATCTAAAATAAAAATAAAAAAGAGGTGTGAATCATACAGCAGACATGCCACTAATATGCAGCACTGATTTGGGGTCAATAGGTCACATGACCTGGAAGCTATTGAGCAAAAATGCTATTTTTTGCAGGAAAAAAATCATTAATAAAGAGCAGAGATCTAAAATAAAATAAAAAAAGAGGTGTGCATCATCCAGCAGACATGCCACTATGATGCAGCACTGATTTGGGGTCAATAGGTCACATGACCTGGAAACTATTGAGCAAAAATGCTAATTTTTGTTAAGAAAAATTCATTAAAAATAAGTGGAGACCTAAAATGAAAACATAAGAGGTGTGCAACATCCAGCAGACATGCCACTATGATGCAGCACTGATTTGGGGTCAATAGGTCACATGACCTGGAAGCTATTGAGCAAAAATGCTATTTTTGGTTGAAAAAAAATCTTTAAAAATAAATGGAGATCTAATATCAAAAATTAAAAGGTGTGCAACATCCAGCAGTCATGCCACTACAATCCAGCACTGATTTGGAGTCAATAGGTCACATGACCTGGAAGCTATTGAGCAAAAATGCAAATTTTTGCAGGAAAAAAATCATTAATAAAGAGTAGAGATCTAAAATAAAAATAAAAAAGAGGTGTGCATCATCCAGCAGACATGCCACTATGATGCAGCACTGATTTGGGGTCAATAGGTCACATGACCTGGAAACTATTGAGCAAAAATGCAAATTTTTGCAGGAAGAAAATAATTAAATAAGAGGAGATCTAAAATGAAAAAATAAGAGGTGTGCAACATCCAGCAGACTTGCCACTATAATGCCATTTTTGTTGAATTTTTTTTTATTAAAAATAGACCTAAAAAAAATATATGACTTCCATACCCCGGACTACTGTTGGTCGAAGAAGGAGAGGAGGAAGTTGTTTTTGTAGGAAGAAAGAGAAGAGGAATACCAAGAGTCTAGGACTGAGAGTAGGGACTTTGAATGTTGGAGCTATGACAGGAAAACGTAGAGAGCTGGCTGACATGATGCAGAGGAGGAAGGTGGACATACTGTGAGTTCAGTAGACCAGGTGGAAAGGGAGCAAAGCTAGAAGTTTAGGAGCAGGGTTCAATTTATTCTATCATGGTCTAGATAGGAAGAGAAATGGAGTAGGGGTTATCGTGAAGGAGAAGTTTGTTTGCTCTTATTGCTCTTTGGTTGCAACAGAAACAGAGGTTGTAATGATGTCTTGTAAGTATTTCCCCAAACTTCTGAACAATAATTTAAATATGGTAATACTAGAGATCAGTACAAATGTGTAATGATTTCTGGTTGAGAAAATGAATGGAGATGCTTTTAGAGAGTTTGGATCCAATATATTTAATGTGTGGTTTCCAGCAGATTTTATTATCAACAATTACCCCCAGGAATTTAATCTAATTTACTCTTTCTATATCTACACCTTCAATTTGCAATTTTGCGCAGTTCCCTATTTTAACATTATAACACAACTAATTTTGTCTTGTTTAAATTTATTGATAACTTGTTTTTAATCAAGCCATGTTTTTACTTTCTTAAATTCTGAGGTAATTGTATCAGAATTTAAGAAAGTAAAAATTCAGATACAATTACCTCAGAATTAAAGAAAGTAAATTCTTCAATCCTAACACAAACTTTCTGTGAAGAAGTTTATGGACAATTGATCCTTCTTAACAAATAAGAGCGAGCTGTTTCTGTTCAATAATGTGGTGCCAATAAGTTTACTTGAGTACACCTTTGGCATCAGTCATAAGCAAATATAAAACTCAATCTATGTCAATAAACTCAAATGCTTTTGATTAAATATGTGTGAGATTAATTTAACTTTTAAGCAAGCTGTAAGCAAATAATTATTGAATAGGACTCTGTAGATTATTGTATGCCTTTTAGTAGTTCAAATTTGTATGTTACTGTGGGGCTAGCTCTACTTAAATTTGGTGAACTCTAGTAGTCAAACTTTGGAATTAGTTTAAGTGGTTATGTGCATTATCTCAATAAAAATACATCACATATTAAACATCACCTTATGTGACATGATTATTTCATTCGTTACATCACCGCATTACATCACATTTGTGGCACATCCCCTACTCCACCTTTTTCCATGGCACACCTGCAACATCTTCATGTCACACAGCATCCACGTTACACAACAATACAAAACTAAATAGGAGTGCACTGTAACAAACTAAGGACCAATTAAGAGATATTTAATTACTGTCCGTGTGCCAGAAGGCGACGCCGCGTGGACAGATCCTCTCTCTCACTCTCTGTCCACGCACCATGGAGAGGAGGGAGGGCTTTTCTTCAGCACGGATCCGTGTTATATTTGCATCCGGGAAAAATCAATTATCAGTACCGGACACTCGTGTTGTATGAATATCCGGCTCACCCTGAGTACCTATCTTTTGTTAATTTTGTGTGAGCATTCATATGCTAAAGAAGAAACACTTGGGTCCATTAGCCTATTCAAAAACGTTTCTATTTTTTCCTTCTTTTTTTTTTTGCTGTCTTGATGATTTGGTAAAGACGATTGAAGACTGATTAAGAATGATAGCGGACACATAAAAACTGCACATCTCGACCATGGACCAGCACAAAATTGACGTTGTTCCACCACTGTTGGCCGACACACCTGCTTGTTATTGGGATACAGTGTCTAACATGCACTCTCTCTCTTTATTGAGGTGAGTGTTGTGGTGTCTCTCATCACCATGATTGCTCCATCTGCCTTTGAACTGGTAGCTCAATTGGAGATGTATCATCCAAGAACATCACTGCGTTTCCAGCTGGCCAGGTATTTCACCTGTAGCACCTGTAATTTGTGAATGTGTGTGTGCGTATATATATATATATATATATATATATATATATATATATATATTTGTCTCTTGCCTTACCGCGCATTAACTATATCATTGTGTTCACAGAGTGCTTGTTTTATATCTGGGGAATCTGTACAGTCTTATTATTGCCCTCCTCGACAAGGTCAACAGTATGAGCTCTGCAGTAAGTATCTAAAGCATATAATACAATAATTTTGACACAACCTGGCGCTTACTTGAATCATTTTGTTATTATATTCTTACACCGTTATGAAAATTATCAGCTGAATTTTTTACATTATTATCCACAGGTAGGACTGTTTGTTCCAAAATATTTTTTTTGTACAAAATATAAGCACTCCTGACTCCTTACTGGAATTTCTTGGCACGAAAGAGCAGCTGCTCCGAATTCCACATAGATGATTAAGCTCTTATACTATACTATATAACCTATACTATCTCAATATTGTATCTCACCCAAACACTTGAAGATGGAAACAAAATTTCAGTTCCTTCAATTGGTCATATTCTCCGTTCAATCACCAAATAAAGTATGTAATCATAGGTGAGTGAGGGAATGTAGACTGAAGGGCAAATTGAGTCTCATCTTGCCAATGTAACAGAGAAGCTGCAGCTGGGCCAGTCAATAGCCCAGGGCACTGAGACGGCTGACATTGGCACTAGATCAATGACAAACAACTCAGACTGCTTGAGAGTAATGTGTCAGAAATCATCCTGCATAGGGAATTTTACTAGCTCTTGCTGGCTGATCTCTTGTAAGGGGATCTGAGAGAGGCTGTTATTGGTCCTTATCAACAGCACAACTGGAACCCCACACTGTAATGACATATAGGGATCGCCAATAGGACTTGCCACAATTACCCCCAAACTGCTATTTTTAAAACAATGCACTGCACTTGTGCAGCGACAATACTGCTTTCGGACAAACATTTGAGTGGTACCAGTAGGAAAGTGTACTTGCATGAACCAAAGTTGTGAATTGACTAATTTAATCATAAATATCCTTAACAGATGTATTATGGTTACAAGAAGACACTGCTGCTTTGGTGTCTGTCGGTGTATGATTGGCGATAGGGTGACCGTGATCGAATGAAGGGAGTTTTCGTCATACCTTTCCCAAAGACCAGGAGGAATCCAGACAAATGTCTGCGCTGTGTTCAAGCATGTTAAGCAGCAGGGATTTACACTAAAAATGTCACCAAAGACACCTGTATGTGCTCTCTCCATTTCGTCGGTGGATGTGGGCCAACAGCTGAAAATCCAGATCCAATACTCGCGACTCTGCAGGTACGTTTATCGTCTGCTTTCTCAGCATAAAGCATAATAGCCACTACACATCATGATAAATTGTAAATGTACCCAACACATTGTTTGCAATGCAGCACATTGAGACCAAGTTTACCTATGGAAGCCACTGATGCTTGTATGTGAAGAGCAATATAAACTAGAGCTCTGAGCAGTTATAAAGTGCCCCCCCACCCCAGCCCGGGCTACTTTGGAGTATTACCACTATTGGGGTAACTGGCACAAAAACATTTACATATGGATTTATTTATTTTTTGCCAGATGTGATGAGTGTGAGTTTTGAGTTGAGTTGTTTAGACCATCCAAATCAGCATAAATTTTTAAAATTTTGTTGCCACAGCAAGAGCATGTGGAGAAGCAAAAAGTTTGCTTGTACTTTTCATCGAGAACATCTTTAGAGGAAACACCCACAGATTGAAGTCCGTGTTTCATCCAACACTGTGCGATTGTGATTGGTTAGCTAGGATCCAATCGTGAACCAGAAGTGCTGACATCAGACACCAAATCAGGCACCTACGCTCTTAGTTTCTCATTATGTACAACTACAGTCCTTAAGAAGTTGTGCAAGTATGTTTTTACTCTTCCCACACTTCACTTCAACTTGGCTTCTCTGCATCTTTGCCTTTAACATGCTAGTCTAGTTTGACAGTATGTCACTGAGATGTGAGCAGTGTCACTGTCACCAAGCCATTTTGTTAACAAAAGTAACTATTCCAAATGTTATGTTTTTTTTATTATTATTAATATTAAATGAGCATAAATATAACTTTAAATATCTTGCCAATAGGTGGAGAAAATGGTCTGTAAAAGGAAAGCCCCAACCCTAAGAAATGGAGACACTGCTCAAGCATCAGTGAAAAAGAGGAAAAGGATGACCCATAACAACACTCCGTCAACAAGCAGATCTAGCAGCCAAGAAACCGAGGAATAGATTGTCAATTTTCAAATCAATGTTGACACAACCACAGAAAAGGATGCAGCAACAGCCCATCTGGACCTTTCATCAAATAAAACATTTCAAATGCACAATCTTGTTTATTGAATGACACGTTATTTGCTTTGCGTAGTTCAAATAACTGTCGATATAGATTAAATTGTACTCTTTTACTATTTCAAAGTCAAAATTGGAAGATGTTTAGGAATCCTAATTTTTTTCATCTTCACGGCAACGGTAATTACAGTGAAATTCTCTCAGAACAGGAACCATTCCATCAAGCATCCTCATTTGATGGACTTGACCCCCGCTTTGATGTCATACCATGTATCATCATCTAAAGATGTATCAATAGGGAGCTTTTTATTGACTGCATGCTGGCATCTGTGCAAACAGAATGAATCAGCATATGGTCTTTCTGCAATAATAATAATAATCATAATTTTTTAAACGGTTGAGTAAAGGTCCAATATATTTCCCTCCTTGTATTAGCTGGGTCATTATTAAAACATGGTCATCGTCATTATCATTCAAAGGTTAACTTTTAGCTTTGTCATGTTAGCCAGAAGAAGAAGAAAAAAAGACTTTGTCACTCACAACTTTTTAACATCAGAAATACTGGCAAGTAATACTGACAGCTTCAATAACACAAATCCAAGGTAAAGACATTGTTCATAAATGTTTCAAATTTGTATTATTTTTATTTGGCTTCCACTGAAGTCTACTTTGTATGTTTACAATTGGTAAGAAAGAGAATTGGAATTTTACTACAAAACTTGTTTTGAGAACACATGGGTATAAGAGATTTTAACTTCACCAACACACCTGATTCATGATCAGGATTGTTATCAGGCTTCTGCAAAGCTTGCTGATGAGCTGATCATTGGCTTTAGCTTCGTTGGAGGATGGAACCATAGAAAACAAGCTGGCTCTCGAGGACCGGACTTGAGCACCTTTGATCTAAAGGGTTAACGTTGCATCATCAAAGACAAAAAGCTATTTTCAACACTTTAGATTGGTCAATAATTCGTAAAAATGACACCCGCACATGTGGACTGACCACAAGTATAGATTTTGGCAAAAAATACTAAATTTGCCAAATTGTGGCTCACGAGGTTTTGGCCCGACGCCAGCAATCTGTCTGTTCAGGCTGAATGCAACATGATCATTGCACTCTTTTAACTTCACGTAAGGTATTGACTTTTTTTTTTGGTTCCAAATGACATGATCACCAGAGGAATGAATGAACCTGGACATGCTTGCATAATTTCAGATACAAACATATTGTTTTCTTGTTATTTTAGAACCTATGTAATAGAATCGCTGCCACTGTTAGTGTAGTGGTTTACTCGGATGACTTTTGCGCAAGTGTGCCGTGAGGGGAAAAAATGATGGTATATGTGGTAAATGGAGTGCACTTATATCAACCCCATACCATATGGTGCTCAAGATACTTTACAATGGCTCACATTCATCCATTCATACACCAATGGGAGGATGCTGCCATGCAAGGCACTGCTGGAACCACTGGAAGCAAATTGGGGTTCAGGATCGTGTTCAAGGGCACGCCGACATGGTCAAGGATGAGAATTGAACCCACAACCTTTGGGTTGGGAGACGACCAGCCTACCACTGAGCCATTACAAGGGTTGATGACTGATAGGGACCCTAGAAAACAGTATATCCCCCCCCAACTACCCTAAGTTCCTGGCAGCACCTCTGCTTGCATGCACCCAGGTGGGTTCATTTACCACTCAATAAGAGTGAGCCATGTGAGTGTGAATGGCTTGACTCGCAAACAGTCTTGGGTGTAGTCTGCTTAAAATCTGCTGTCACATTCCTGGGTTGCTGTTTTGCAAAAAAATGTTGTGTAATGTCTATAGCTGTGGCTCAGGGTGTAGAGACGGTTCAGTAACTAGAAGGTCGGCTGTTTTATCCCCGCTCTCCCCAAGTCATGTGTCGTGTCTTTGGGCAAGGCACTTCACACACATTGCCTCCAGTGTTGATCACACTGGTGTATGGAAAGTGAGAATATTTGGTGGTGGTTGGACGGTCCGTAGGTGCACACTGGCAGCCACGCTTCCGTCAGCTTGCCCCAGGGCAGCTGTGGCTACTTAAGTAGCTTACCACCACCAGAGTGTGAATGTGTGAGTGAATGAATAATGTATCCATTTCATTGTAAAGCGTATTTGAGTGTCTAGAAAGCACTCAATAAGTCTGATGCATTATTTATTGAAACCTTCGTAACTTTTTTTTTTTTTTTACGACACATACGTAACATTTGAAGTGTGATATCGAAGTCATTTCTGAATATTTTTTTTTTTTATTGGCATCAGACCTATCCATTAAGGGTGGGTGATATGGCCCAAAAATTATATCACAATATTTCAACAAATTTGCGGTGACGATATTTTTGACGATATTGGTAGTAATTACTGAACAATAGCTTTGTGATTGGTGCTTTGGAATGATATAACTTTTATTGCAGCACAATTATTAAGCCACCTTTTCTTCACAATTGAAATGTAAACAAAGTCCAAATATAGTAACCGTAATGGAATGAAATGAAAATAAAAACAGGTCAGGTAGTGTTTACCCAGCAAGATCTAATTGTAACATAACTGCTTAAAGCACATAAAACACATTTACTTAGCAAATACAAAGAAAACACAAACCTCCAGAAGTCAGCGGCAAATTTCACGAGTCAAGAAAGTTCATTATTTTCTCCTGTGTGGTTGATCCTCGTGTTGTAGAGGCAAAGAGATATATTTATATATATATGTATGGTAGCAGCCAGTCTGTGGCGTCATGCTCTGTACATCGCAGGCAGGTGTATTGTAGAAAAATGTTTTCCCCTGCGATTGTTTAGGCAGTGGTTATTTTGCCGTAACCGGCAACCCTCCTGTAAACGTTATTTTGCAGTGAATTACTCTGATTGGTCAATAAGAGGTGCGAGAAAACACAGTGATTGCTTGTAGACATTACTAGCGGGTATGAATAACGTAAATGTGCATGTTTATGCCGCTGCGCAACAGCAACGCGCACGGTGTCGAGAGCACGTTAGCGTAGCGGCCGGTTAGCATAACAAAGTCACATCAACTATGAAGCGACTTATTGGTTACGGTAAAATAACCACTGTGGATTGTATATCTTGGCCAAACAATACGCGACCGTTTCAGTATTATCCAACCACTGTCTGTTTTTTTCATAAGGAGTGCGTCTAATCAAGAGTGCTCCAGTAATTAACTTTTGTTCACGCTAAACAACACAAACTGTTTCCTTGTCCTCCTCGCGTGTCTTCAGTTTGTGCATCCTCTTAACTTTAATAGCAACAGTTGTCCTACACAATTTGCAAATGATTGTATTTTTTGAATCATATCTGACCTCTTGTAACCAAACAGCCTCCACACGACAAAGATAGCTCACTCCCACTTAGCCGACAGAACTGGCTGCAGCTTACAGCCTCATACGCTCCAAAATTGTTTTTATGCAGCAGCGAACGACGCATGTACGTCCAAATTGACACGTTTAGTTGATGCACTAGTGAAGGGATAAATTGGGTAATCACGGTACATACACTATAACACAAGTGTACAGTGCATTAAAAAACATGAAAAATTGTACTTTATAATGGGAGTCAATAGGCCATAATTTTGACATTTTTACTCATGGGTACTATAAAAAAATTCCCACATATTATGGCAATAATAATTTTGAAATTTTGGATGGTGCCATTTTGAACTTCAACATGTTTTCATATGCTTTATATTTGAAATCAATATTAATAAAAAGCAAAAAGCCAAATTTGGACTTTCCTTACAAGGGTTTTAAGGGTTATAAAATACAATGATGTATTTTAAAAGTAATTGTCGAAGATATGACTCATCTAAAACTTAGATTCAGGTGATTAAAAACTGTATATTTGTGTTTCCCAGATTCCAGTGAGTCCAATGAACTGGTCTGACACTAGATCCTACTTGGCCACTATTGCACAGCCTGCTGCATCCAGTCTGTCTACACTGCTATCTGAGATCTCACATCGCAACATCACCACCATTGCCACAATGCTAGATGTGACCAACAGAAGCAGGGGGAGCTCTGAGACCTTCTCCAACCAGACTGCTCATGTTGAAAAGAACACTCGCTCTCAGCAGGACCCGTGCTGGGAAACCTATGTTGGGCAGGTTATGTTTGTTCTTTGTTACAGTTATTATATATTTGACAAATCCCTAAATCTAATATAGTGCTGCTGTCAACCCTTATGATTGACTGTGAACTGTTCAGTGTGTACCATACCTCTCACCCTTAAAGTGTACCTCCGCAAATGGTGTAGTTTGATAAATATCTGGTGTTCCCATCTGTGTTTTTAATCTTGTATTTGCCCAAACATGCAACTGCATGCCAGATCGTTGTTGCTTTAATAATGTCATTTGTCGTCACGGCCAATTACTGCTTATTTTTTTCCGCTTGTTATAGAGACATCCATACATTTGCATTCCGCCATGATAGCTTTTTCATAGACCAGAATCCTGTGCGAACAGGCACTGCCAGCAGCAGCCAATAGAGATCCGGACACCGACGTCACACATCCCAAAATGGACGTTAGTGCCGCCATTTTGGCAGTATAGAAACCACATTCGCCACTTTGAGTAAACGGTAAAAGCTGCAGGCCGCACTTTAACAATGATTGACAGCTGTTGTGGACCAGGTTCCACAACAAGAAGAGGCAAATAAAAAGGATAATTCTCCAGGCTACCAAAAGAGGAACCAATGCGTAGCCAATGACTCACAGCCATAAAAAAGGGTAAACAACAGTACGGAGGAACTGGGATGCTCCTCATTGTTGTAGATATAATTTGTGTAGCAATCACTTGATATCAGATGAGTCAATTACTGAATCAGTGTCATGTAGATGCAGCTCAATTGTATAGTTATTAAATGAAGGTGAAAGACATGATCGGGCACTTTGTAGGCCTACATGGTGCCAGAATCAGCAGATGCTAACCTGCGTGAAGCTAGCCTACCACATGCCAAATATGGGGAAAATAATCTGTTTCGTTAGTTTGTGCTGCTACGGTTTAATAGCTATTACACAGTTGAATTTAATAACTGACCAACAGCATAAAGAAGACGTTTTACAGCATAGATGACAGCGGCATTGGCCAAATCAGCAGATGCTAAGTTGCTAACATACCTAAAATAACATTGCAAGACTTGCGTGCAACTGCTAACTTCAATGGAATGTTGACCACACATTAAGGGGAAATAAATCTAGATTGTACAAACTTGTAAAACCCTTGTATGATCACATTTGCAAGCACTAGTGTATGTGTGGAGGGAATTCCACATACTAGCATCGTCAAGTTGGGAAAAAAGCACTCTTGACGCTTCATCGGCAACAGTGATATCATCCAACCTATCCATGTAGCGCATGTATGTCATGTTGTTTTCATCAAAGTGAATGTGAATTCTCTTGGACGGAAAGTTGACGGATAAATGTGAGTACAGCCATTGCAAGTAATAGGCTTCGATACTGTCACATGGTAGGGATGAGCCGGATATCCAATACACGAATATCCGGTACAGATAATTAATTGGCCGTTTCTCAACATCAAGAACACAGTACGTTCTTGTGATGCAACAAGTAGGGTCTTTTTTTTTTTTCCTGGAGAGCTCAGTATTGTTCATTCGGTAATTTTAACGATTTGACATGTCATCATCATTGCTCTCCTTTTTTTTTTTTGTGTATTTTTACTTATTTTTGTATGTGGGTGAATATGTGTATGTGCATGCGTGCATTCATTAGTTCACCTAAAACCTATAAAAAAAAAATTAAAATCCCATACCGTTTCCCTAAACCGAACACTTCCAACCAGAGTCGTGAGAAAGGACCAAAGAAAAGAAAAGGTAAGTGAAATCCAGCACCGACCAGACACCACCCACCAGGCCACCAACCAGAGTCCTTCACCAACCCCAGAGACATCTAAATTTCAACAAATCAGGGAGAACACAAGAGACCAAAGGAGAGACTGAGAAAAGGAAGGAAGGACAGACGAAGCGGAGTGAGATCCACAGACACCAGCCTCCACCGATTCAATGACCTGAGGAAGATTGTGTCTGAGTTTCAATAGATGCTGGTGTGGTGGATCTGGCGTGCATGAAAATCTCCACCAAAGAGGGGAGCCGTCGACCCCCGCCAGGACAGTGCAAGCGCAACACCTCAGGGCCCCCCGGGCCGCGGCAGCGCCAAAGGACGACCCCCGGGCCCCGCAGCGGCCACCGGCCGGAGAGCAAACCCAGGAGCAGGAGCGCCCCCCACCCCAACGCGGCCCGCGCCCGCAACCCAACGCAGCAGGACGGGGCACTGCAGGCCCGCCAGGAACCCCACCGACCCACAGCCCCCGCTCCCCCCACAACCCCCGCCATCCACCACAACCCAGCCCCAGCCGCCCCCAAACCCACAGGCATGTCAGTGAATGTATGTGGTGCATTAAAAAAAATAAATGGGGGGGGGGGGGGTGGACACGGACAGTGGTCTGCCCCCAACCAAAGGAGACGACAAGAAGGGCAGGAGGCAGCGGCAGGGCCGCAGAGACAGGGGGAGAGGAGGAGGAAGGGTGACGAGGGAGAAGGGACAGGGAGGCGGAGGACGGGCGGGGAGAGGCGAGGAGGGAGAGGCAGCAAAGGGGAGGAGGGGAGAGGGGACCACGGGGCACCCCGGCGGCCCACAGGCCCCGAACCGCGTCGCCGGGCCCAGAGCGACGGACCACGCCGGGGCGGCGCCGCCCTGGACACCAGGGAGATCCCCGCAACGCAGCACCCCCCAAGAGACCCAGGGAACGGCCAAGACGCAGCCGCCACCCAGCAGCCAACAGAGGGGCAGACCCGCCCACGCCCAGCCAGGGGGGGACAGCACCTATAGAATTAACCCCCTGGCATGCAGTGAATCCGAATAGTAACCCTTAGTGCCCATTGGAGGTGAATCTGCTCGATCCTGTTGGCAGCAACTGGTTTCCTGACTATAAAAACACAACCATTAGTTACAAATTGCCAAATACAGAAACATCAATGTAAGTTATCACGATGTGGTGGCTCTCGCTAACAGGCAGAATTAAGGAACCAGGATTAGGTTAAAATATTCTATATACGTAGACCATGTTTCTATAAATTTTGATATTTGGTTTTTATTTGAGGCAGATATTTTTTCCATTAAAATGTGATTTATGAGGTTAGACCATTGGTCGATATTCAGAGTTTGTTTATTTTTCCAGTTAGCAAGGATTGTTTTTTTTGCGATAGTAAGGGCTACAAGTGTAGATTGAAATTGTTTATGTGGTAAGTCAGTTGTTGTTAGGTCGCCTAGCAAACACAAGTTTGGAGATAAAGGTATCCCACAGCCCAAGATAGCGGAAAGTTTTTCTAAGATTTTAGTCCAGAAATATATAACCGGAGTGCATAACCATAAAGCATGAAAATACGTGTCTGTAGTGTTTTGTAAACACTGGAGACAAATGTCGGAGTCTGAGAGTCCCATTTTCTTCATCATATATTGAGTAATGTATGTTCTGTGAATAATTTTATATTGGATAAGTTGTAAATTTGTGTGTTTTGTCATTTTAAATGCATTTTCACAAACTTGAATCCAAAAGTCAGATTCCGGTGCTATAGACAAGTCTGTCTCCCATTTCGAGATGGGTAAAGACATTTTATCAGTATATGAAAGTAACTTATATAATTTTGAAAGTTTTTTTGTTGTTGTCGGAGAAAGCTTGTTAATATCTTTAGCTAAAACAGGCGGTTGGAGCGTACCCCGAAGTGTTGGAATTTTTTTCTTTATCATATTTTTAACTTGTAGATAATGTAAAAAATTGCTGTTTTTTATATTGTATTTTTGGAGCAAGGATGTATATGATATAAACATATTATCTGAGAAGAGATGGTGGAGATGTGTAATTCCTTTCTGCTCCCACACACCTAAATAAAACGGTTGGTTGTTAAGTTGAAAGTCGGGGTTATGCCATAGGGGAGAGAGCCCACAGGGCTCCACTTGGGCTTTTGTCAATTCTAGTGCCTTCCACCAGGCAGTCAGGGTGGCGGAAATCATTGGGTTTTTAAAACAATTATGTCGCTTAATCGACGTTGTAATAAAGAGTAAATCTCGAAGTCTGAGGTTATTACAATCCTTCTGTTCTAGTTCCAGCCAACAGTTAGTGTCTCTGTTGGGTTGTGCCCATAGAACGATATATTGTAGCTGGTTAGCTATATAGTAGTACATAAAATTTGGTGCCTCCAGACCACCTTTGGATTTACTTTTCTGAAGAGTAGATAGACTAATCTTTGCTTTTTTTTTATTCCAGTAAAATTTTGTAACGGCTGAGTCCAACAACTGGAACCATTTAGCAGTAGGTTTAAATGGAATCATTGAGAAAAAATAGTTTATTTTGGGTAAAACTTTCATTTTAATGGTGGCTATTCGTCCTATTAGAGAAATAGGAAGATTATTCCAGCGCTCCAAGTCACTATAAATGTTATCCAGAAGTGGAGAAAAGTTTAAATGAATTAAATCAGTTAATTTAGGTGAGATTTTTATGCCTAATTATTTTAAATTACCTACATGAAATGAGTAGTGTGGGTCCTGGCTTGCAGGATTCCATGAATTTTCTGTAATAGGTAGTGTTGATTTTGTCCAGTTAATAGAATAATCTGATAACTGTGAGAATTTAGTTATTAAGTTAAATACTTCCCCTAACGAAATAGCAGGCTTTTCTAAATAAAGTAAAATATCATCGGCATATAGATTAATTTTATGTTCTGTTATCCCAGAGTGAATTCCTTGAATCCTTCTTTCCTGGCGTATGGCTAATGCAAGTGGCTCAATAAATATTGCAAATAATAAAGGGGACAGTGGGCATCCCTGTCTTGTGCCTCTCTGTCGAGTAAAACTCTGAGATATAATCCCATTAGTAGTAACTGTAGCTTTAGGAGAATCATATAATACTTTTTTTAATTATTTTTTTAGAGCTCAGTATTGTTCATTCGATTTGACATCATCATTGCTCTCCTTTTAAAAAATAAAAATAAATTTAAAAAAAAAAGTTTTTTTTTCTCATTTTTTTTTCTTTCTCTTTTTTTTTTTTAAATATATATACATATATACATATACACACATATATTTATATATATATATATATATATTTTTTGTATGTGGGTGAGCATGTGCATGTGCGTGCGTGCGTGCGTGTGTGTTTTCATCAGTTCACCTAAAGCCCATTAAAAAAACGCTCCCCAACTTACGAACGAGTTACGTTCCGAGCGATCGTTCGTAAGGTGAATTTGTTCGTAAGTTGCTTCAGTGCTATATTTTGTATTATAATTTATGTTTAAAGAGAATACGTACAGTACTGTACTACGTATGTTAGAGAGAGAGAGCGAGAGACACACAGTCAGTATTTACATGTACGTAATAAGATAAATAAAATGAAGTTTAACTTACTTTTGGAAGATGTACTCGATGCTTAAGGATTTGATGGAGGAGGAGGAGGAGGAAGAGGAGGATTTTATATCATGAGAGGTTCTTCGTCGTCGCTAGAATGGGCTTCAAAAGTTACTTCCTCCTCCGTAACTTCAATGTAGGAAGAAGTTGAGGGTCGAGGAGAAGAAGATGAGGGTTGATGAGTATCTTCCTTGGAGAATTTACTAGAAACTGGCCGAAAGAAGCGATCTAACGACGATTGCACAGTTTTCTTCTTTTTTCATCATAAATGATGCGGTAGCACTGTATGGCATCATTCAATTGATTTGCAACTTTTGTGCAACGTTCAATATTTGGGTCTTGCTGCTCGAAGAGTGCGATGGCTTTATCTATGAGCGACAGGCGTTTCTTCTTCTTCCTCCTCCTCGACACGTTGCTGAGCCTCCAATGCTGGGTGAGCTCTCACAGCGCCAAGCGTCGGTATTAGCGGCGGAAAGAAGCACTACAGTACTCGGAAAAAGGTGCGCAATACAAAATCTAACTTACAGCATCTCTTTCCGAACATTTTTTGACATGCGCGCATGCGCGCAGACATGTTCGTATGTACCGTTGTTCGTAACTCAAATGTTCGTAAGTAGGGGAGCGTCTGTACCTATAGGAAATGAGTAGTGTGGGTCCTGGCTTGCAGGGTTCCATGAATTTTCTGTAATAGGTAGAAGTGTTGATTTTGTCCAGTTAATAGAATAATCTGATAACTGTGAGAATTTAGTTATTAAGTTAAATACTTCCCCTAGCGAAGTAGCCGGCTTTTCTAAATAAAGTAAGATGTCATCGGCATAGAAATTAATTTTATGTTCTGTTACCCCAGAGTGAATTCCTTGAATCCTTCTTTCCTGGCGTATGGCTAATGCAAGTGGCTCAATAAATATTGCAAATAATAAAGGGGATAGTGGGCATCCCTGTCTTGTGCCTCTCTGTAAAGTAAAGCTCTAATCATATAATACTGGCACCCAGTGGATAAATGATTTCCCAAAGCCAAATTTATTTTAACAGCAAAGAGGAAGGACCAGTTAACTTTGTCGAAAGCTTTTTCTGCATCCAATGATATAATAACTGCCTTTTTATCATGCCGCTGTTACATGCTAATAAGGTTAAAGAGCCTCCTAATATTATTAGTAGAGTGACGATCTTTAATAAAGCCTGTTTGGTCGCTATGAATGATTGTCGAGATTACTGTTTCTAGTCTAGATGTGAAAGCCTTAGTGATAATTTTAATATCAGTGTTAATTTGTGAAATCGGACGGTAACTTAATGGAAGGGTGGGGTCTTTTTCTGGCTTTAATAAAAGTTTAATTGCTGCTGTATTAATGTGTGGGCGTATGTAACCATTAGTTTTGATTTCTGTTACTACTCTTAAAAATAGTGGAGCAAGCATTAACCAGAAGTGCTTAAAAAATATAGCCGGATAACCATCCGGGCCAGGTGCTTTGCCATTAGGCAACAAGTAGGGTCTTGGCAAACCCGGTCTCAAGAATGTACTTCCCAAGCATGCATATGTTGCTGCCATATTTCCGTAATTCATCGCAGTTTTATCATGTGACTAGTTTTCAATGAATTTGTACAACATTCAGCAGTTATAAACCTTACTTTACGTCCTTGTGATTTTGTAAGACGTCATCAGTGATGCCCCAAGTACTGTTACAATCGGAAGTATGCATAAGCCAAGACCACACGAAATTCCCGGATGTCGTTCTTTTTTGCTAATTTAAACCAAGGATCCATCGATTGTTCCTTGGTAAAGGCTTGGCTGAGAAAATATCCCAAGATGCATTTCGTATTTCAATGAATGAATGGCAGTGTAGGAGCATCACATTTGTTCTTCTTCTTTCTTCTTATTTCATTTCCGGCAGACTAGGCACTATATGTGCATTGCTGCCCCCCACCAGCATCACGTTTGTAAGTACAGTACAGTATTCTTCCCCTTTTATGAGTGTAAATAACAATAAATATTGAACGTGTAAAGTACGAAACTTTATTAAATCTAGTCAGGGTTTTTTTACACACAATTTAGTTTAACAACTGCAAGTTACAATATTATATATAAATATATTAATATATATTAAATATGATTTACTTTACATTCAAAGATATTTTCTATAGATGTACCACAATTTCAAAAGAATCTGATCAAAATCCTTCCTTTCCTGAACTTTTTTTTCCAATATAATCCTAAATTGGATCACGTGGTACACAGTTACGGCAATGCGTCAGATACAAGGAAGCATAACATTAGGGTATTCCGTCCGTTCTTTGCTCGACCCTTATGGCTTTTTGCGTACTTGCAATTGGATACCGCACAAATGCTATTTTTAGACCGCAAGGTCACGTGACTTCAGCAGTTTGAACCGGAAGGAGGTCAAAAATGAAGCCAGCTCATTGACGAGCAATCCAAGTGCTTGTTTTGTTTTTGTTTATCTGCGGGGAAAAAACATGCTGAGTAAACACAGCTGTTATGGAACTTGCAAAAACGACTCCAGTCACTACGGCCGTTCACATATGAAGAATGTATTCGTTTCCCAAAGCCAAAACTTCAAAGGGATAAATGTGAATGGGGATCAACTTGTGCAGACATCCAAAAGAGCAGTTTAACGCCAACGAAGTCAGCTTTCCACCTTTATATGTAGTAAACATGTTGTTGGGGGCCATGCATGCTCCTCTGACAATCCTAATCCTTTACCACCGGCCACTGTCGTCCCGAAAAGTTAAGCGATTTTATTTATTTTTATTTGTTTGCCATTTGGCCCTACTCCGACTGCTGGACGATAATAATCACACCCGACTGATACAGCGGGAGCAACGGGATTTTTCCCGGATGGAAGCCAGGGGGCACTGTTTTTATTTCGGGCCG
This sequence comes from Vanacampus margaritifer, assembly GCF_051991255.1. NCBI lineage: Eukaryota > Metazoa > Chordata > Actinopteri > Syngnathiformes > Syngnathidae > Vanacampus > Vanacampus margaritifer. Next base: position 2,046,780 of record NC_135435.1, read on the forward strand.
CAAGTTCGTTTCAAAAGCAGCAATTAAATTGCTTTTTGTCACTGACGGAGCCAGAGGGGAGGCGGGTGGCACGTGCCCCTGCTCAAATGAGACTGGACTCCACTGACTCGAAATGATTGACATATCACGGTATCACGGACGCAGTAGCGTCGCACGTCTTGCCAGTGCAGCCTCCCATTGTTTTCAATCAGACGCCTATTAATTGTTATGCCCCTACTGCACAGTAGGTGGCGCTATGTACCACAATATATTGTAATCCACCTCATTAGAAGTCTGGAGAAGAAGAATCTCCCAAGTCCCATCAAGACACTTCAGATCAGTGCATCAAGATGACACATTTTTGGCAATGTCATGTTGGTTTCCCCGTGACCGTGAGATGTAAGTGACTGTTTAAAATATCTTTTAAATTCAGATAGATTGTTTTGAACGGACATCAATAAGTTAACATTGTTTTGCACAAGCTGAAAATAAATGCATGAGCTGAATGACAAACAAAGACATGAAACAAGAAACAGAAGTATGGAGAAATTCCAAATTAAAAGCATAGATTTCGAAATAAGAGATTTAAACATTACACACAAAACAGCTTGAAAAATACAGCTTAGCACTTACTCACTTAGTACATATGCCCTAACGTCTAGAAGTGGGGGCTTTAATAGCAGGATTTAATAACATTATTATCAAATAATACCATTAATAACAATATGTGGTTGTAAATAAAGTGCTATAAGTAACAAATTCCTTATTTTTTTTATAGGGTGTGGAAAATGAAACAAGAAAATATTATTTGTTCCTTAAACAAACAAAATTTTATTCATGTTAAACACTGTTAGTTGTTCATTGTTTGAATAGTCGACATTTTGTCCAGCACATTATGAGCAAAAATCTTCTGTGTGCTATAATCAATCCATGCATTTCCTGAACCGCTTACATGTGCTATAATTTGTACTTAGATATATTTCAACATTTAGAGACTCCATTTGAAATTAATTGTTTATAAAACAAAGTATTTGGCATAATCTTTGGATACGCATACTAAGTACCCTTACATTATATAATATTGTATATTTTGTCCAGCACATTATGGGCAAAAATCTTCTGTGTGCTATAATCAATCCATGCATTTCCTGAACCGCTTACATGTGCTATAATTTGTACTTAGATATATTTCAACATTTAGAGACTCCGTTTGAAATTAATTGTTTATAAAAGAGAAGTATTTGGCATAATCTTTGGATATGCATACTGTTGTTTGGACCTGTCTTGCTTATTGCCTGATTTTTATATATTTTATATTTTATATACACTTTCTGCAGCTGTGACATGGATGAAAATGTATTTGTAGGGCCTTTTCTTAATTAGGAAAAAGAGTTAATAAGCGGCAAGGATATAATAATTGAAAGAATTGAGGTATAGTGAGTGTTGTTTTGTGCCCAAAAATTTCAGAGTAGAATTTCGATCGCTACACACACATAAAAAGCAATAAAAATGTACCCCTAACAACTTTCAAAGACGTAAGACATTGACAACCAGATATGACAGACAGGGCATATGGTGCTAAAGGAAGGATAGCTTGTTGAAACTGGAGAATGTCGGTGTCAGTTGCGTAGGACGATGTTTTGGAACCTTGCTCTTGCAAGATGTATTCTCTCTATGTATTTGTGAGTTCACAAACTCCCGAGAATCCATCTTGTACCGCTCCCATTGATTTCCACCGATATGAACCACTGGTGGTTTGGACTAATCACAGAGCAACATTGTATTTGGGGGCGGGATATGCAGCTGTGACGAAAACAAGAAGCGCCAAAGCCGTGGGAGAAAACGAACCAAACATGGCGACACCGGTGGACGAATGCGTGGACGCTGCAATTAATTCTGTTCTCATTGAATTAATCTGTTGTATCCGCATATCAACATTGCAAAACCGACAACATAAACTCAACGCCATGATATCAGCTAGTAACAACAGTCGCATGTCGGTGACGACATTTTCATCCTTTGCCGTGATTGGTCGAAACAAAAGTTAGGTAGACGTGCACACGATTCTGCTTTGTCAAAGCGTTGTACAGCATGCCCCATCTTTCCCGAGCAAATCAACGCAGAGCAGTCGCAGACTGATATTGTGGAGAACTCCCTCGAGTGAAGCACAAATCAATCTGGCTATTGCCATGCTAGATGTTTTGAGGGGGAGAAAAACAAAGAGAGGTATCCTGGATCAGGTCGGCTCTTTTTCTCGTCTTTTTAAGCCATCTACACTTAGGCCATCTCCTTAATTTAACATTAGTATGTTCTTGGAAGTCTATACCAGTGTATTTGGCACCAGGAATATCATTCTTGGACAGAATTAGTAGATTTAGCGCAGTAGACATCTTGTTAGTAGACGGTTTACATCCTTTTAGCATGACTGGCCCACCGAGTTTGACCCCCTTGCTAGACTCATGAATATCAATTAAGTGTGGTGACGTATATCTTGCGGTACCCCATTGGAACAGTACTTGGGCCACGACTGATGACGTTTCAAGACATTACAAGGAAGCACGAACAAAAATGCATATTGAGAAACAGCCATTTTTTCCCAGATACAGACATAACCCAATATCGGTACCAGATGTGATCGGGCTCCCAGATTGTATCGGGTTTTATTGTGTCGCCGACCGATGGCGTCACGCTACAGGATTGGCTGGAGATTATCCTTTTACAACTGTTTAATAAAGTTATTTGGGGAAAAAGTCAGTTTGACATTAAAACATTGGAAATAAAATATTAAAGATGTCATTTAAATAACAAAATGTATCGACTGAAATTGTCAAAACGTAAATAAACCTAAGAATATAAAAGCAGGATACTTGAAGATTTAAGAAAAAAATAATAATAATTGAAGCACCGTCGAGCTTGCCGATGACGAAAGTACAGCAACGCTTAAGAAATGCACCATACAGACGTGTTCACTTCGGTTTGGTTTATTTTTTAGCAGTTCACAAATTACAATAAATCACAAAAATAGTCTGAATGATAATAGGACCACATTAGAAATCTAAACTGACATAATATATACAAATATTTGTCACATCTCAGGCAATTAATTTGTGTATTTATCATTTATTTATTTATTTTATTATTTATTCAATATATCTTACTTTTATATTCTCAGGTTTATTTACATTTTTACAATTTCAGCCCTTACATTTTGTTATTTAAATTACATCTTTAATATTTTCTTTGCAATGTTTGTCGTCAATTGGATAATTTCTAGCCAATCCTGTAGCGTGACGTGTTCGTTAGGCGACCCCGATACGATCTGGCAGGCCGATCACATCTGGTACCGACATTGGATATAATTCCTTATTATCTGTGTCCCTGCTCCAGCGCTCCTCTCTCACTGCAAGCTGCTTTTTTTTCTTCTCCGTGCCATGAGCCAGTCACCCCATCCCATTTATAAATACATTATGTATAATGAATGCATAATTATTTGATTAGCATGAAATAACATTGCAAGACTTGCGTGAAACTGCTAACTGTAACTACTATTTGTTTAAACCATATGCTGTACTTCCAGGAAATGCTGAAGCTGTCCATCATCGACATGATCTTTACAGTGGCCAGCATTCTGCTCATTGATTTCATCAGAGGCTTGGTCGTTCGTTACCTCAGTGACTGTTGCTGTTGGGATTTGGAGAGCAAGTTCGTAAGTTAAACACAGTTAACACCATGCACTGGTGGAGCCAGAGGGGAGGCCGGGGTGGCACGTGCCGCTGCTAAAATGAGATTGGACCCCGCAGGGGCCAAACGATTGAAATACCATGGCACCGGCGCAGTGACGCTGCACGTCTTGCAATGCAGCCTGCCAACATTTTTATCAATCAGACGCCTACTAATTGTTATGCCCCACCTGCACAATAGCTGGCGCTATGTACCACAATGTTGTAATCCACTTTATAACACGAGTCTGGAGAAGAAAAATCTCCCGAGTCCAATCAAGATGACATATTTTTGGTAATTTGGTCATGTTAATTTCCCCGTCAGACGTGAGTGACTGTTTGTTTAAAATAACTTTTATGTTCAGATAGATCGTTTTGGACGGACATCAATAAGTTAACATTGTTTTGCACAAACAAAATAAATGCATGAGCTGAATGACGAACGGAGATGTGAAACAGGAAACAAAAGCACAGAGCGGCCTCCCAAATTAAAAGCATAGATTTCTTAATGAGATATTTAAACATCACACACAAAACAGCTTGAAGAATACAGCTTAGCGCTTACTTACTTAGTATATAGGCCCTAACGTTTTTAGTTTAGAAGTGGGGGATTTATAGCAGGATTTAATATTAGCATTACATTATGTGGTTGTAAATAAAGTGCTAGGAGTAACATTTTTTTTTTTCATAGAGTGTGTTGAAACAAGAAAATATGACTTTTAATTCATGTTAAACACTGTTAATATTTCAATGTTCGAATATTGTACATTTTGTCCATTGTTAACAAAAATCTCCTGTGTGCTAAATCCATCCATGCATTTCCTGAACCGCTTATTCTTCACAAGGGTCGCGGGAGCGCTGAAGCCTACATGTGCTATAATTGCGCCTGACCCCCCCCATTTATAAAAGTATGACTCCGCCACTGACACCATGACCTCATCATTTTATTTTCTTATTATGAATTAAAGGTAGCAGTTTCGTGTTGTTGTTTTTTAACTATGCATAAGGTTTCACTTCTTAAATTGGCTGGCTTAAAAATTCAGCACACACAGTTAATAAAACCTACATTAACATCTTATTTTGGGATTATACAACAAGAATGTCACATCTGTTTTAAAGAAGTCTGAAGATTTTTTAAATCTGTTTAGCTGCAGTATGTACAAAAAATAATGGCATCTTTCATGGTTCATTATTAAAAATATCTGCTGAAGCACAATATTTGTGTATGCATTTTTTAAAACTCTCTCCTGAATTTCTTTTTTTAGAGAGACAGTTAAAATCACTCCATACCCCGATTCCCTGCTTATTCATGAGAAATGTAGTACAATTGACCTTTCACAAACCACGCCCAAACCACACCCCCAGTCCAGGACTGGACTGACACAAAAAAATAATTGGCCCTGGCGTTTGGACTTAACCTATGACTGCTGGCTACCACATCGCTCTTAGGCCGGGAGCCAGGTCCAATCCTCAGGATGTTTTTTTCTACCTTTTTTTTGACTATTATTTTGTTTGTTTGGTCACAAGGGCCAAAAAAACACCTTTTTTTGGAAAAGCTTCTGGTGAAATTGTGTAATTGCAAATGACAAGGTACAGCAACTGCATAAATGGTCAGAAAACTCACTAAAATGTTGCATCATTTATCCTAACACATGGGCGAACTTGCAGAAAACAAATCATGGGCTTCCTGTATTTCAATTCTCAAATATCACCCTCAACATACCCTAAAAGAACAAAAAATGTCTCTCCGCCTGTCAAATTACCATCAAAGTGATCCATTTCAAACATTTTATTGTACATTTCATTCCCTCAAATGTGTATCAATGTGCAACATTAAATATAATCACACAAAATCCGGGAACCAAATAGGAGATTTAAAAAAGAACAAGATCTTGACAAGGAATACAATGACTTGTGAACCTTTCTTAACAATAGATTAACATTCTGTGTAAAAAAAAAAAAGAAGCTTAACCAGCTTAACCATAAAATTGAATTATGATAAAATATAACTGGATTTTAATCATCCCCTTCCTGATCATCATCAATACTTGTATGGATTTCATCAGCTGCTAAGTCATGCTCTTCTGTCAAGATATCGACAAGGGCTTTGGGGATGACGTCACGCTCAAACCATAGTGGTTCTAACTTGCCTGTCACTGTGTTTATGTGAAATCCATGGTCAAGAGGGGATGGGATCTCTGTGTAGTCATGCTCATGAGCTGGAAGGGTCTCTGTTGACCTTGCAAGACGGTCCTCTTCAAGCACATAAGAAGAGTCAATTTACAGGTACAGCAGCTTGAAAAAGTATTCATCCCCAAATATATTTTATTGAAATTTTATGTGAGTTACAGTTTTTTCCAATTGCTAAAACACAATTTTGCAAGCGAGGCTGGTTTGGTCAAAATGCTTAACACAATTCATAAAACCGCACACCCGAACTGCAAAATCCCTCACATATCCTTCAAAATGAAGCACTGCAACCAAAACTACATAAAGCTTAATCAAAATCTAACTTTTGCGCCAATTTGCACACACATCATTCATATTACCAGATTTATGTCTAATCAACTACACACCGTTGGGCATAATGAAAAGCACTCTCATCTTTAGTATGCTTTGCCATGATACTAACTATAATAGTTCAAATTGTAGAACATCCTTCAGATTGTTCACATGCACATAAATATTTGAAAATACACACATGCTGGTGGAACTTTAAAACAATTTAAATGTACTTTTTTTTTCACCAAGTCAGTGCAACATATGCACATCTTACTTTTTTTTGTACACAGAATGTTAATCTATTATTAAGAAATGTTCACAAGTCATTTTTATTCCTTGTCAGGATCTTGTTCTTTTTAAAAATCTCCTATTTGGTTCCCGGATTTTGTGTGATCATGTTTAACGTTGCGGCTTGATACCCTGGTCCACCTGGGGGCATAACATCATTCCCTTTTTATGTAATTCACTTCACATAGTATAGTACTACATATACATAATCCATGTTTTAAACATTGTTTACGATTTTATTTAGATGCAAACAAAAATAGCTTAATCCCATTTGGAATGGTCATTCTCGAATTTTCATTTTTTTCCCGATTTACAGTACAGTGGAGTACTTTGGTCATAGCTCCTCTAACACTCCAGATAGAAAGCTCATCTTTGACTTAAATTGAAGGTTATGAATGTGGGAAGTTTTTAATATACATTCGAAGCAATGAAGTGGAATGCAATCAGCACCAAAGAACTTCCTGCGTCCACCTCCCTGTTCCGCGCATTTATTCACATGTTAAGAAGGCATAACAAAAGGCGGTACTAAACTCATAATGATAAAAACATGCATCTTGTGTGTGTGGGGGTGGTTGTGTAGCATTTCAATTCCAGCAAATAGTAAAGTGCTTATTCATGTGATAATTTATTATACAATTTTTCCAACATTCCCCCCAATTATCAAATGAATAGCACATTTAAACATCATATTGTCAAACTTCAAAAGAATTCCTTGATAAAAAACACGTGTGCACTCATTTTGTTTCTTTCACTTAAAACATGGTGTCATCCAAATCTTCATCATATTGTTCTGTCAATTCGTAATCATTTTTTTCATTTTGTTTTAAATATACATATGTCCAGCTATCAGACCTGTGTTGTCAATTATTATTATTGCTAATGAAAACATTATACAACATCCTTGAATTCTGAGTATCACCTCCATAATTATTTAAAACATACCGATACCATGTATTTGTTAAACAGACAAATTAAATATTCCTATCATAAAGCATAACTATATATATATATATATATATAACACAAATTATAGTCTTCTGTCAACAATATCAATACCACATAGAGCATAATGTAACATTCTCTTTTCATCAAAAACCATATTACTGGAATAATCATCAATACAACAATATATTCCAAAGTGTTGTCCATAAATGCAATCAATGTGTTGTTGCACGTTCCTTTCAAGACCCGATGTCCTCGTTAAATTGCAGGTAGAAATCTGCTCGTCTTAACAGGTTATTTACAATAGGCACATTAAATAGTCTATCACACAAAATTCCAAGCAGGCTAAACTGCCATGTTCCTTTTATAATTCTCATATCCAAATCCAAACTATCTAACCATAATCTTCATACCTCAGTCATGTATTTATTTATTTTTTTCTAATCTGACTTACAAAGTGACTTTCATTTGTTACTCCAAATAACTAATATGCCATATAAAGACATGATATATTTACACCTGTCATGATACGGAGTGCGTAGGAGAGGGTGGATCCAAAGGCGAGGCGAGACATCAGGGAGACAGGAAAAGTGGAGACGGGTGAGAGGACGAGGACTTGGGAAGACGTGACTGGAGGAGACTGGGGCAGACGGGTCGCCATGACTGGACTGGGCGAGAGAGGACTGGTTGCCATGATTAGACTGGGTGAGAGGAGACTGGTTGCCATAGCTGGACTGAGCGAGAGGAGGCTGGTTACCATGACGGGACTGAGCGAGAGGAGGCTACTTACCATGACAAGACTGAGCGAAAGGAGGCTGGTTACCATGACGGGACTGAACGAGAGGAGACTGTTAGCCGTGACGGGACAGAGCGAAAGGAGACTGGTCGCCATGACGGGACTGAGCGAGAGGAGGCTGGTAGCCATGACTGGACTAGCTTGACCTGGACTGACTTGACCGGGGCAGACTTGACCAAGGCTGACTTGGCGAAACTTAAAAACTTGTGAAGCTTGGCGGAACGTGGAAAACATTGCTGGAAATGGAGTACTTGGCGGTGACGTGGAGAACTTAGTTGAGCGCAAAAACTTTGCTGGAAATGGAGTACTTGGCGGTGACGTGGAGAACTTAGTTGAGCGCACAGACTTGAAGGTAAACTAATAGAACAAAGAGAACTAAAAGGTGACGTGAGCTACAGGACAGTGACAAGGACTGGACGGGAACTAAGACAACTAAACAAAGACGAGGCTGACTAGACTGAAACAAAGATGACTTACTTAAACTCGGGCTCGGCTTGAACAAAAAAACACGCATGGATTCCAAACGAACTGCGATATTGACACCTGACATAGCCAATGATCCCACACCGACTGGACAAACACAACAGACTAAATACACCTACACTAATGAGACATACCTGGGGAACACAATAGGAAGAGGGCACTGATTGGTCAAACACACTGGGAAGACAAAGACAAACACAACAACACACAGACACACACCAAGGGACGGTTCCCAGACGGCCCTAAACAAATACTAGCCAAAACGGGGAGGGCGGGGAGGGGTACGAGGGCGTGAGCACTGCCCTTAGACCGAGCCAGTGTCGGAAGACAGCCTGACAAAGCGCCATCAGAGCGGGATCAGGGGGCAGACACAAGGAATCCGAAGGCACGGCAATTGCGACGCCTGGCGCTGGATCCGGGGGTGGCCGCAGTGCTCGCGCCGTCAGAAGGGCATCCAAGGTCGGCCACAGTGCTCGTGCCACCTGAGGGGGATCCGAGGGCGGCCGCTGTGCTCGCGCCACCTGAGGGGGATCCGAAGGGACCGGGGGCTGCGGCAGCGGCAGAGACGAAGAGTCCGGGGACGACGGCAGCGTCACAGTAGGAGGGCCAGGGGCTGAAGCGGCACAGACGAAGTGGCCAGGGGCTGCCGAGGAGCCAAGACAGGGGCCTGGAGCTGCCGAGGAGCCAGGACGGAATTTGGAGCTGCCGAGGAGCGGGGACAGGAACTTGAGGCTTCCGAGGAGCCGGGATGGGGACTTGAAGCTGCGTCCGACGAGAATCCGAGACATATGACTAAATCCGATGAGAATCCGAGACATGGGACTGCATTCGACAAAAATCCTAGACATGGGACTGCATCTGACGAGAATCCAAGACATGGGCTGCAACTGACGAGAATCCGTGACTTTGGACTGCAGCAGGCGAGATTCCGTGACTTTAAACTGCAGGGGGCGAGAATCCGAGACATGAGACTGCAGGAGGCGGGAATCCATAGCTTTTTTTTTTTTTTCTGGAGAGCTCAGTATTGTTCATTTGACATGTCATCATCATTGCTCTCCTTTTTTTTCCTTCTTTTTTTTTGTATGTGCGTGTTCGTGTGTGTGTGTGTGTGTGTTCGTGCGTGCGTGCGTGTATTCATTAGTGCACCTAAAACCTATTAAAAAATACCATACCGTTCACCTAAACCGAACACTTCAGAATCCAGCCAGAGTTGTGGGGCCGTCAGGGGACCCGAAGAAGGACCAAAGAAAAGAAAGGAAAGTGAAGTCCAGCACCGACCAGACATCACCCACCAGGCCACCAACCAGAGTCCTTCACCAACCCCAGAGACATCTGAATTCCAACAAATCAGGGAGACCTCAAAGGCCCAAAGGAGAGACTGAGGAAAGGTAGGAAGGACAGACGAAGCAGAGTGAGATCCACAGACACCAGCCTCCACCGATTCAATGACCTGATGAAGAAGCAGATAATGTCTGAGTTTCGGTAGATGCTGGTGTGGTGGATCTGGCATGCATGAAAATCTCCACCAAAGAGGGGAGCCGTCGACCCCCGCCAGGACAGAGCAAGCGCAACACCTCAGGGCCCCCCAGGCCGCGGCAGCGCCAAAGGACGACCCCCGGGCCCCGCAGGGGTCACCGGCCGGAGAGCTAACCCAGGAGCAGGAGCGCCCCCCATCCCAACGCGGCCCGCGCCCCCAACCCAACGCAGCAGGACGGGAAACTGCAGGCCCGCCAGGCACCCCACCGGTCCACAGCCCCCGCTCCCCCCACGACCCCCCGAACTTGGAGGGGAGTTGTAGGGCGAAGACGGTGTTTCCACCCTACCCCACTCCCCCCCAAAGTGTGTTATGTGCCCTATATGTCTATAAAAGTGTATTGTGCAAAACTAGTGCAGTAAGTTAAGAGGAGCGACCAGCTGCCCCCCCCCCCCCCACCACCTGGGCGGGGGCGGGAGGCGCACCCGCCCACCAAACCCCCACCAGGACCCCGGCGGGCATATGGGACCAGCCCGGCGGGGCGATAGGGCTCGCCCCCCGGATACTGGGGCCCGCCCGAAGTGCCAGGGGATCCAACGGAGCGGGGCGGGCACAACACCAACCCACCCACCCTCCGGGCCCCCGGAGCGCCGAGATCCGGGCCACGGATGGAGCCCCCGGCCCAGGGGAGGGGGAGGAAGGCGGACAGGGGAGGGGGAGGGGACGGGGGAAGGAGACGACAAGAAGGGCAGCGGCAGGGCCGCAGAGAGAGGGGGAGAGGAGGAGGAAGGGTGACGAGGGAGAAGGGACAGGGCCGCGGAGGACGGGCGGGGAGAGGCGAGGAGGGAGAGGAAGCAAGGGGGAGGAAGGGGGAGGGGAGAGGGAACCACGGGGCACCCCGGTGGCCCACAGGCCCCGAACCGCGTCGCCGGACCCAGAGCGACGGACCGCGCCGGGTCGGCGCCGCCCCGAACACCAGGGAGAGCCCCCGCAACGCAGCACCCCCCAAGAGACCGGGAACGGCCAAGACGCAGCCGCCACCCAGCAGCCAACAGAGGGGCAGACCCGCCCACGCCCAGCCAGGGGGGGACAGCACCTGTAGAATTAGCCCCCTGACATGCAGTGAATCCGAATATTAACCCTTAGTGCCCTTTGAGGTGAATCTGCTCGATCCTGTTGGCAGCAGCTGGGTTCCTGACTATAAAAACACAACCATTAGTTACAAACTGCCAAAAACAGAAACGGCTCTCGCTAACAGGCAGAATTAAATAACCAGAATTAGGTTAAAATATTCTATATAGGTAGACCATATTTCTATGAATTTTGATATTTGTTTTTTGTTTGAGGCCGATATTTTTTCCATTAAAATGTGATTTATGAGGAGGTTAGACCATTGGTCGATATTCAGAGTTTGTTTATTTTTCCAGTTAACAAGAATTGTTTTTTTTGCGATAGTAAGGGCTACAAGTGTAGATTGAAATTGTTTGTGTGGTAAGTCAGTTGTTGTTAGGTCACCTAGCAAACACAAGTTTGGAGATAAAGGTATCCTACAGTCCAAGATAGCGGAAAGTTTTTCTAAGACTTAAGTCCAGAAATACATAACCGGAGTGCATAACCATAAAGCATGAAAATAAGTGTCTGTAGTGTTTTGTAAACACTGGAGACAAATGTCGGAGTCGGAGAGTCCCATTTTCTTCATCATATATTGAGTAATGTATGTTCTATGGATAATTTTATATTGGATAAGTTGTAAATTTGTGTGTTTTGTCATTTTAAATGCATTTTCACAAACTTGAATCCAAAAGTCAGATTCCGGAGCTATAGACAAGTCTGTCTCCCATTTTGAGATGGGTAAAGACATTTTATCCGTATATGCAAGTAACTTATATATTTTTGAAAGTTTTTTTGTTGTTGTCGGAGAAAGCTTGGTTATATCTTTAGCTAAAACAGACGGTTGGAGAGTACCCTGAAGTGTTGGAATTTGTTTCTTTATCATACTTTTAACTTGCAGATAATGTAAAAAAATTCCGTTTGTTATTTTGTAATTTTTGGAGCAAGGATGTATATGATATAAATATGTTATCTGAGAAGTGATGGTGGAGATGTGTAATTCCTTTCTGCTCTCACACACCTAAATAAAACGGTTGGTTGTTAAGTTGAAAGTCGGGGTTATGCCTTAGGGGAGAAAGCCCACAGGGCTCCACTTGGGCTTTTGTAATTTCTAATGCCTTCCACCAGGCAGTCAGGGTGTTAGAATCTCAGTTAGTATCTCTGTTGGGTTGTGCCCATAGAATGATATATTGTAGCTGGTTAGCTATATAGTAGTACATAAAATTTGGTGCCTCTAGACCACCTTTGGATTTACTTTTCTGAAGAGTAGATAGACTAATCTTTGCTTTTTTTTTATTCCAGTAAAATTTTGTAACGGCTGAGTCCAACAACTGGAACCAGTTAGCCGTAGGTTTAAATGGAATCATTGAGAAAAAAATAGTTTATTTTAGGTAAAACTTTCATTTTAATGGTGGCTATTCGTCCTATTAGAGAAATAGGAAGATTATTCCAGCGCTCCAAGTCACTATGAATGTTATCCAGAAGTGGAGAAAAGTTTAAATGAATTAAATCAGTTAATTTAGGTGAGATTTTTATGCCTAAGTATTTTAAATTACCTACAGGAAATGAGTAGTGTGGGTCCTGGCTTGCAGGGTTCCATGAATTTTCTGTAATAGGTAGAAGTGTTGATTTTGTCCAGTTAATACAATAATCTGATAACAGTGAGAATTTAGTTATTAAGTTAAATACTTCCCCTAACGAAATAGCAGGATTTTCTAAATAAAGTAAAATATCATCGGCATATAGATTAATTTTATGTTCTGTTACCCCAGAGTGAATTCCTTGAATCCTTCTTTCCTGGCGTATGGCTAATGCAAGTGGCTCAATAAATATTGCAAATAATAAAGGGGACAGTGGGCATCCCTGTCTTGTGCCTCTCTGTAGAGTAAAACTCTGAGATATAATCCCATTAGTAGTAACTGTAGCTTTGGGAGAATCATATAATACTGACACCCAGTGGATAAATGATTTCCCAAAGCCAAATTTATTTAAAACAGCAAAGAGGAAGGACCAGTTAACTTTGTCGAAAGCTTTTTCTGCATCCAATGATATAATAACTGCCTTCTTATCATGCCGCTGTGACATGCTAATAAGGTTAAAGAGCCTCCTAATATTATTAGTAGAGTGACGATCTTTAATAAAGCATGTTTGGTCGCTATGAATGATTGTGGAGATTACTGTTTCTAGTCTAGATGTGAAAGCCTTAGTAATAATTTTAATATCAGTGTTAATTAGTGAAATCGGACGGTAACTTGATGGAAGGGTGGGGTCTTTTTCTGGCTTTAATAAAAGTTTAATTGCTGCTGTATTCATGTGTGGACGTATGCAACCTTTAGTTTTAATTTCTGTTACTACTCTTAAGAATAGTGGAGCAAGCATTAACCAGTAGTGCTTAAAAAATATAGCCGGATAACCATCCGGGCCAGGTGCTTTGCCATTAGGCATACTATCTAGAGCACTGTACAACTCGTTTATAGTAAGTGGCGCATCTAACATATCTTTATATTCAGTAGTTAACTGAGGCATTAAGCTACTGAGGAATGCCTCAATATGCTCAGGGTTAGGCTTGTTAGTTTCTGAGTATAGGTTGCGATAATAGTTATAAAAAATTTGATTAATTTCTTCTGGTGATTGTGTGCATTCACCAGTTGTCCCTTTAAAAGCCGTTATAAGAGATTTTTCCCGATTGCGTTGAAGTTGGTTTGCAAGAAATTTACCTGATTTGTTATTATATTCAAAGTTGTTGTATCTCAATTGTTGTATTATAAACTCTGTCTTTTTAGTTAGCATATCGTCTAACTGTATTTTTGTATTTTGTAAGTCAGTCCATATTTGGTTATTTGGGTTTATTACGTACTCATCCGTCAGTTGCTTAATTTTATCTTCCAAGTCTTTTTCTAATTTTTGATCCTGTTTCTTTTTATAAGATGAATATGATATAATTTTACCTCTAATTACTGCTTTCCCAGCTTCCCAGAGAAGAGATGGCGATAGGTCTGGAGAGTCATTTATTTCCAAAAAGTCTGCCCACTCTTTCCTTATAATTTTATCAAACTCTGCGTCGTTTAGCAGTGAGATGTTAAAACGCCATGTTGGTGGTGGTTTAAAGGTATAATCAACTTGTAGGGAAAGGGAGACTGGTGCATGGTCGCTAATAATAATAGGATGTATTTTTGTAACAGTTTTATCAGCAATAGAGTTATTTGTAAGAAAATAATAAATTCTTGAAAAAGACCGGTGCACAGCGGAAAAGAAAGTAAATTCCTTCTTACTTGGGTTTTTAAGTCTCCAGCTGTCGACGAGGCCAAAATCATCCATATATTCCCCTATTACTTTAGTAGATTGTAATCGCCTTATACATGTTGTGTTATTAGAACGGTCTATTAATGGATTCAAGACTGTGTTAAAGTCCCCTCCAATAATAATAGTAGAGTTCGCTCTTAATCAAACAGCTGAGAGAAAAATTCATGGAAAAAGGCCGGATCATCATTATTAGGGGCATATAAATTACCAAATATATATATTTTATTAAATATAGTCACCTGAATAATAATGTATCGGCCCTCTGGGTCTGTTATTGTATTATTTAGAGTAAAGAGTAAATTCTTATGTTGAGTATACAGACTCCTCTTTGTCTACTGTTATAAGGGGCAGAGTATGCTTGGCTAAAATTCTTATCAATAAGTAATTTTTCTTCAGATTTTTGTAGGTGGGTTTCTTGTAGGAGGCAAATATCTGCTTTTAATTTTAAGAGATGGTCTAAAGTTTTTATTCTTTTTGCCTGTGAGTGAGCGCCACAAACATTCCAGGAAACCAGAACTAATTTATGCATACAAACAATATAGACTCAGTCCTGTGTATATATCTGTATAGGCCATTTGTCAATATTGGCATGTTATAGAATAGAATTAAAGTGGTTAGGTGATTTATATAATTTGTGTAAAATATGAGGAAATGTGTAAGTAAATATAACAGTGAAAAAACGGGTAGGGAGGTGAAAGTGAAGGAAGTTAGTGGGGAATTAAACAACATTAAAATACACCAGTAACTGGTAACCCAAGCCAAATTTTTTGTTTAAATATACTTTAGATATAGTTATGTATTATTATTATATTTATAATACAGCCTAAACATAATGAGTATTCATATTTTAGATTTTATAACCACATATACAGTATATGTATACATCTAATAATCAAACAAAGTTTAGTTCCACTAATGCCAATTAGAACAGCCAGGGGGTGGAGTTGGGGTTCCGGAATAGTTGGCCATCGATGTATAGTTTATCAACGACCATCGTAGTCCGTTTACCCTCCTGCCTATTTTGTTTCATTATAGGAAACAGTACCTTTCGCCGCTCATTAATCTCTCTAGGGAATTGGTCGTTCATTCCAAATGAGGTCCCTTTAAGCTCCCGCCCTTTACTTTTAACAAATTCTTTCTGTTTAAAATGCTCAAACTTGGCGATAATAGGACGGGGTCTGTTTCTCCTACGGGCTCCAAGCCGATGTACCCGGTGAAAAGAGATGTTATTTACCGTCTCCTGAGGAATTTTTAACGATGTCGTCATAATTTTTTTTATTTCTAACTCTGGATTGTCAGAGGTATTCTCGGATAAACCTGAAAATATTAACTTATCCTGCATGCTACGGGATTGGACATCCAGAACAGTTTCTTTTAGCATTTTATTTTCCTTTTTAATGGTTTCTAACTCGGCTGAAACAGCCGCGAGTGAAGAGCGTAACTCGGCATTATCTCGTTGGAGGTCACTTACCTGTTGGCTGACGAATTCCAAGCTTACCCTTAATTCTTTGACGTCCTCGCTGATTAGGGAGAGGACATCTAGTTTTTTTATTTATGGACTCCAGCATACTGACCGAAACCTCCGTAGGGGCTAGGTTTTCCGTATCCGTCGCTGAGTCATTTTTTCGGGAATCCATAGCTTTCGCTGGGTCCTTAATTGGTGGGATCATTCTGTCATGATACTGGGTGCGTAGGAGAGGGTGGACCCAAAGGCGAAGAGACACATCAGGGAGACAAAAGGAGAAACTTTATTGAAACAAGTGAGGACGGGTGAGAGGACGAGGACTGGGGAAGACGTGACTGGAGGAGATAGGGGCAGACGGGTTGCCATGACTGGACTGGGCGAGAGAAGACTGGTTGCCATGACGGGACTGATAGAGTGGAGACTGGTTGCCATGACAGGACAGAGCGACAGGAGGCTCGTTGCCATGATGGGACAGAGCGAGTGGAGGCTAGTAGCCATGATGGGACAGAGCGAGAGGAGGCTGGTAGCCATGACGGGACTGAGCGAGAGGAGACTGGTAGCCATGACGGGACTGAGCGAGAGGGGACTGGTAGCCATGACTGGACCTGCTTTACCGGGGCTGGCTTGACCGGGGCTGACTTGTCGAAACTTGGGAAGCTTGGTGGAACGTGGAAAAGTTTGCTGGAAGTGGAGTACTTGGCGGTAACGTGGAGTACTTAGTTAAACGTGGAGACTTGAAGGTGACGAGGGCAAACTAATAGAACGAAGAGTACTAAAAGGTGACGTGAGCTACAGGACAGTGACAAGGATGACGAGACAACGAGGGGGGACCAGATTGAGACAAAGGGAAATTTAATGGTGACGTGGAGGACTGGGCAGGAACTAAGACAACTAAACAAAGACGAGGGTGACCAGACTGAAACAAAGATGACTTACATAAACTCGGACTTGGCTTGAATGAAAACACACACACACGGATTCCAAACAAACTGCGACATTGACACCTGACATAGACAATGATCCCACACCGACTGGACAAGCACAACAGACTAAATACACCAACACGAATGAGACATACCTGGGGAACACAATAGGAAGAGGGCACTGATTGGTCAAACACACCGGGAAGGGAACAGGCACACAGGTCGATTTAATCAGTCATAGCGAGACACGGCAGGCACACAGGAACACAAGACAAACACAACAAACACACCAAAATAAAACAAAACCCTAATGCTGCCATAATAATAACGCCCAGTTGTTTTGCTGGAACAATTTCAACTCATTTTAAAGTTTTAAAATCATCAAGTATTAATCAGTACTTGGTAATATCCACATTGTACTTTTACTTGTACATTACTTTTGTTCAATTCAATAAAAATCCACCGCTCTAACAAAAACATTGAATCACAAACAATTTTAAAACATAAAAAATTTAAAACATCAAATTCATATGTAGTAAAGTGTTGTTACCATGTTTACCAAATATGCCCCGTGTTGAAACATTCATGGCTCACAACGCAAAATTATTATCCAATCCACAAGATTATAAAAAGCAACGGCATAATTACAAGAACAAGGGACCTCGTAGCCGTGGCTGCTCGGGCCCGAATTTGCGGAAAGAAAAATAAACAAACATTGTAGCTTACATGTCTTGAAGGGGCAGAATTTTTAGATATTCTCATAGTAGACTCATAGGCAAGCACTTTTCAAAACTAATTGTATTATACTACATGTAGCTAAGTTTAATGTAATACATTTTTCCAAAGTTATATGTAGTTATAATAAAGCCACCATGCAAAATAATCATTTCATAAACAATGAATACCGGTATATGATACTGGCTTAAGTTCTACTTCATGTTTTCTAAACAAAACTGAGGTCGTAACCATATCAGCAATCAATTGTCTGCTCAAATGGTTTTCTAATATTTTGGTAAAGCCAATACTGCCATTGTTCAATTTAATTCACAAACTGCATTTTTCCACATTTGTCTTTGTCATTGGTGTGTCAATTCAATTTCATTGTTATCTTAGCATAATTAGAGCCCCAACTTATGCAATAATTGCACAGCCCCAAAACCAACCAGTGGGTGTTATTTTATTTTAAAATAGCTTAATCAAAAACATCAAAAAGCTCATAACGGGTCACCATACTACCCATGGGTTTAAGATATCATTTTGTGTTTTTGTTTCAAATCATAGGGCCGACAAGATTGCTTCTTTTCTCGCTGGGTCTCCATAATAACCACTTTACAGTCAAAACATAAACTATATATATATATATATATATATATATATATATATATATATATATATATATATATATATATATATATATATATATATATATATGTATTTACCCCATATTTACTCTTGCTAAGTTTGTGAAGCATTTATTCTGTGAAGGGGAGTCTGACCCATGCTCCTGATATCTTCCTTGACAAGAAAAAGAGCTGTGTGGTCTTATCACAGGATGGCGACTGGAATGTTTTACGATTGAGGCTTAACCTTAAAACATGTCTGCGTTGTTATCTAAATACAATAAAAGTCGAGGAGCTGCGAGTTTGTGTTCAGAGTGGAGAGATGTAAGCTCTCTTGTCCGCTCTCCTTGGCGAGTAAATTTTTTAAAATATATAAATCTTTTGTCTTCCTTTCTGATTGTTGTCTATTAAATGTTCCAGGTTGCCTAAACCTGACATTAAAACACCCTTGTTTTACAAAAATATAACCTTATTTCCAACATTCTCAATTTTTTCGTAAATTAAAGTATGATTTTTATTTTTGTTTTTTTCTTACAGTTCAATTCATTTTATTTGATGCCATAAAGAATGTCGTCCATGCAAGTCAAAATCTGACCGTCAAATATACCCAATATAAGTGCTTGAGGGGGTATTGTGGGACATTCACAATATCCTGGTGGTAATCATATACTGTGTGTGTGTGTGTGTGTGTGTGTATATATATATATATATATATATATATATATATATATATATATATATATATATATATATATATATATATATATATATATATATATATATATATATGTATATATATATATATATATATATATATATGTATATATATATATATATGTATATACATATATATATATATATATATATATATCAACAAGGCAACCCAACTGAGGTCTGCAATTCTCACCTCCCACAATTTTTTTGAGTAATCGTTCACGTTACCTATGAATTGCGACCTCAGTCTGTCTGCTGTGTGGACGTAATGCGTCCCTAAAGTGACCTGCATGCTCAGAAGAAGATACAACGTCACTCACAACGGTGCATATTAGACTTTCCATGACGTCGAGTTCGAATATATGCGACCTGGCCGTTCAGACTGCAAACGCATTGCAAAAATTCAGATACGTATCCAATCTATGACCACATATGAAAATGACCCAGGTCGCATATGAAAAAATCAGAATTGAGCCATTCAAACTGATATAAAGTCAGATACAGGTCGTATTTGGCCAAAAAAATCCAATCTGGGTCGCATTTGCCTGCAGTGTGAACGTAGCCTATGTCTCCCAGCTGGCCTAGGAACACCTTGGGATCCCACCGGATAAACTGGATGAAGTGGCTGGGGAAAGGGAAGACTTTGCTTCTTTGCTGAATCTGCTGCCCCCGCGACCCGACCTTAGATAAGCATGGATGGATGGATGATTTATGAAGTCTGCTTTTCTGCATATTTTAATATTATGAATATATCCTTCCACTGTATACTGTGTAGACCCTTTTGCCTCGATCTGGATGATATCGCACTTGTATTGCTCTAAAAATACTCGCTGACATACTCTGGTATGTTCATTTACATTGCACGTGTCCAGAAGGTTGTTGGACCCAGAAGCGTCAACTGAGGGGGGTGGGCTTTTGTGAAAGGTCACTTGTGTTAAAAGTGGTTAGCAAGGTGAATCAAGATCAATTCTTGTATTGATATATATTGGTACATTTACTCAAATTGATGAGGACATCAATCACGTGGTTCGATAATTTATGAGCTATGTTTAAAGGTGGGGGAATTAATAAAAAAAATATTTAAACTTATTTAAAACCATACTATTATTCAATGTTTTTATTTTCAGCCTGAATACGGGGAGTTCAAAATAGCAGAGAATGTCCTGCACTTGATTTATAACCAAGGGATGATCTGGTAAGTTAAAACATTTGTAAAATCTTTGGATAGCTTAACTGCAATAGAAGTTGTGTTTCAAAGTTAACAGTCTGCCCAGTGTGTAAATAACCATTTCTTTCTTGCAGGATGGGGGCTTTTTTCTCCCCTTGCCTTCCTGCCTTTAATGTGTTGAAGCTGATTGGTCTAATGTATCTCAGGAGCTGGGCGGTACTCACCTGTAATGTTCCCCATCAGCAGGTTTTCAAAGCATCTAGGTCAGTCATTTGCTTGTACTATAACAGACACATTTTAGTGTGTCATATTTTTTTAAACGTTAACAGTCTGCTCTTAAATTGAGAAATGCTCTCTGGTTTCAAACAAAACAAAGGCAGAGTGAAGCAAGGTTGTTTTTGTTATTTATGTAGCATATTTCCTACATGAAGCAACTCAATGTGCTTCCCAAAAGACACAACACCTTTACACAAAGCATTTACAAACACACCAGCTAACAACATTCAGAAGCAAAGCAGTGAGGATTATTTATTTGAATGGTTGTCCATATGTGGGTGCATGTTATTTGTGCTTGGTGTCAGCAGCATGCCACATGTACACCAACGACCCTTTTTACAAAAAACGGAAAAAACATCATCACCAGAAATCTCTGCCTCCGGTCTTTATATTTAGCACTAGAAGCAAGATGGATCGCTACAATGGCGTATAAGAGCCACATATGCAAATTTTTTAGAGGGGGTGTAATACTTTGAGAAAAAAATTGCAAATTTGCCACTGTGCTTTGGTTCATTGTCATTTTGGAAGACCTTGGTTGTTGGCCGAAATCTCGCAATACATGGCCCTGTTCATCTTCTCCTTAACACGGCACAGTCATCCTGTCCCCTGTGCAGAAAAACAACCCCAAAGCATGACCCCCATGCTTCACAGTAGGGATGGTGTTCTTGGAATGGTACTTGTCCTCTTTCTTCCTCCAAACATGGCGAGTGGAGTTAAGACGAAAAACAAGTACATTTTGGTCTAATTTGTCCATGTGACTTCCTCCCATGATTACTCTTGATCATCCAGATGGTCTTTGACAAACTTTAAATGAGCCTGGACATGTGCTGACTTATGCAGGGGGACCTTGTGTTACACCATGGTGTGGTTTGTCCGTCTTTGTTTTTGTTAGTCTAGTCATTTCCTGTTTTATTTTGAAGTCTAACTCTCATCTCGTTTCAAGTTACTTGCCCTTCTTTGTGTGTTGTCGGTTCCCGCCCCTGAACCCCGATTGTGTCCACCTGTGCCTCGTTACCCTCAAGTGTTAAATAGTCTGCGTCTCCCCTGTCTGCTGCATGGCGGTCCAGGAGGAGCGAGTTTGCGCAAAGAGAAATTAATCGTCCATAACTGGTTTGGCTTCACGCCAAATGACAAGGTTCAGGCGAAAATCATATGCAAAGTGTGCAAGGCGAGGATGAAGACAAGTTACGGCATCACTACACCGTCACCTGAATTGTCAGTGTCCCGCACAGTACAATGAGAGCCAAGCTAATAACTGCTCATACCTAAACAGCAAACCATCACAGGAGCGTTCACCAAACTCACGCCGTATGTCATTTGATCCGCATTACGAGCTGCCAATTAGTAAGTTGTTGCTTTTTCCCCAAACACCGCCATTCCTCGCAAGTATGCAAATTGTAGAGAAATAGTGGCAGTGGCCACTAAATACAAAACATGCAGGTTTTTTTTGTTTTTACAAGCGACATCTGTAGCGTTTGTGAAATGATCAGGCCAAGTGGTAAACACCTTAATGCCAATTTGCAAAAGTTACCCATCCATGACAGAAAACAACACGCTAACGTGTTGCATTCAAGGCCCGTTCAGACCATAGGACTAGTACTACATAATCCGCAATTCACTCACAAGGGTTGTTAACTTGTTACAATATTGACCTTTATTTATAAAAGGTGCTTTTTACTTAGCAGTTTGTTTTAACTTTGTGTTTACATGCTCCTCTCTTCTCTAAGCTCTCTCTCTCTCTTTTTTTTTACCATGACTTCATACCAGCCAAGTTGTATGCACTTTAAGACATTCACTATTTTGAATACACTACTTGAATACAGAACTGTGCCTTTTTTTGCTATTGTTTTGCTGCTTTATAAATAATATTTTTCTTTACAAAAGGTATTTATTATTACAGTCTTCATTTTCACAAACTAAGTGTAGCCTTACTAGCCGAGAATTTATTCAATACTACTCTAATTTCTATTTCATATTGATTAAAAAAAAAATCATGATAAAATCGAAATTGTGATTTTATTATTTAAAAAAATCGTTATATCAAATTTTTGCAAGATCGCCCACCCCTACTTTCTTCTATTTTCTAGCAATTACTCCAACAGTTTATCTTTTTTTTTTGTCATTTGAATTTTAAACTCTTCAGCTCATTTACATTTTTTTAAATACATTTTCAGGGACAGTGAGATACTTTTAGTTGATGTTGATTATGGTTAACTTCCACATTTCTTGAGCGATTCCAGTCGTTTACATTTTAAACTGTTCAGCTCATTTACAAAGTCAAATGTGTGTGCGTGAAAGTGCATTTTTCTTAAAGGGACAGTGAGATATTTTTAGTTTCAGTTGATTATGGTTAACTTCCACATTTCTTGAGCGATTCCAGTGGTTTCAATTTTAAACTGTTCAGCTCATTTACAAGAGTCAGCAGTCCCATTCAAAATTTCCGCGGGAATTTTTCTAGTTTGATTTATTATTGTATATATATATAAATATATAGATGCAAGCACAGGTAGTTGTACCTGCTTGGCATTTCTGCCTGACGCACCTCCGATGTTGCCATTGAGCGGGCTGAAGGGTCATCAGCCGGGGTCACCCTTCCCTGATGTTTCACTCCATTATCGCCGGAACATCTCCAGGCGGTGGAGCAGCGATAGGGACATCTCCCTACTGCCCCCTTCCCTTTCTGAATACTTGAAATGACTGTGGGGATACTTTTACCACATATTTTCTGGATTGTTGTTATTGGTTAATCTTTTGGTTACCAGGAATTGTTTATTACTTGCATTTTTGTATTGCCTTATTTTTATTTTTATTTTGAAAATATTTTTTGTTTTGTTTTTCATTGACTCGTGCTGTGCAGTGCGTTTTAGATTTTGCAAGAGTTTTGGGGGGTTTCTGTTTGAGTTAAGAGGGGGGGGGGACTTTGCTCATTACTGAATGCTGTTATATTTGCTGCCATGGAAATTCTAAGATTCTGCCAAGTTTCTTTTTTGATGCCAGATAATGGTGTAGGTGGCGAACGACGAGGCCTTACTTTCACCTCTTGGAATGTTAAGGGGTTGAACCATCTAGTTAAGAGGGGTAAAGAACTAGCCCATTTGAAGTCGCTGTCATCTCACATTATATTCCTTCAAAAGACTCACCTAAAGGATGGCTCCCAAAATACATTACACTGTAGGTCAGAGGTGGGCAATCTCGGTCCTCGAGGGCCGGAGTCCTGCAGGTTTTGGAGGTTTCTCACTTCCAACACAAGCTGATTCCAATCAACAGGATCATTATCAGGCTTATGCAGAGCTTGCTGATGAGCTGATCATATATCAGCTGTGTTGGAGAAGGGCAACATGCAAAACCTGCAGGACTCCGGCCCTCGATGCCCACCTCTGCTGTAGGTGGATTGGTCACTATTATCATTCCTCCTTTTCTATAAAGGCCAGGGGCGTATCAATTTTAATTTGTAAGGGCATCCCTTTTAGACACCGCTCAACTAAAATGGACATAGAGGGTCGTTACCTTATTGTTACAGGGGAAATCTATTCAGTTCCTGTAACTCTGGTTAATCTTTACGGTCTTAATTTTGATCATCCTGCCTTCTTTAGGACGTTTATTTCACAGACTAATCTAATTATTGAAGGGGATTTAAACTGCACTCTGGATCTTTATTTGGATAGCTCCTCTACAAAACGGGCCTCATGTTCCAATACGAGGGATTTCTTAAAAGCATATATTAATAACTCCAATCTATCTGATGTGTGGAGAATTTGCCACCCATAATATTTTGTATATCTGACAAAACAATCTTTTTTCCAAAGTTAGAGCCTGGCGGCCGACAAACCCGGAAGTGATGCGTCACACCGGGGAGAGCGATGACAGAGCTCCATACGGACACTATACAAGCCAGTCAAACGTTAATTCAGAAAGCTCCTGACCGCATCTTCTCAGGTCCTCTAGTTCCATTCCATAGCTTCCTCCAGTCTTGTTACACTAAAGCATAGGTGTCAAACTCTGGTCCTGGAGGGCCGCAGTTCTGCAGGTTTTGGATGTTTCCTCCAGGACCAGAGTTTGACACCTATGCTCTAAAGGATAAGTGCAATATGCGTCATAAGACTAAAGTAATTGTCACATAATTATTCCGCATATAATCTACAAAGCAGTTCACTGGTTATGGGCTAGTCGCACAAGGTTATACCAGATGAACACTTGTTGAGTTCCAGTTTCATAAAATTATAACTCCCGTACTTGGAACAGTGATCTATGGAGTCGCATCTTCCATCTCCTCCAAGGACCAGTTCCTTCTTCTTAATGGACCCCAAAAGAGCGCACTGCTTCTTTGTCCATGTGGTTGTCAGCGCATCATGGATATACGTGGCCTGTTGGTGGAAGCATGCCCACATATTGTGACACTGAATATTATGCTTGGCAAACATCCAGTGAACAGGATTTCTGAGCTGTGGAGGACGTTTAGTACAGGCAGGTTTCTATCACAGGGCTGATTACACCACTGATGCTTGTTCCCACAAACAGTGCAAACATCCTAGATCTTGGTCCAGTGTCACTTTCACATAGCGGTAGCGGACACAAACGGCGAAAAAGGTAATCTGGGAGGACTCGAACATCAAGTACTTCAAGCTGCTTGTGAAGGTCTTCACTTTCATTGCTCCTACAAATATATTTCAATAATGCACAATTATTATTAGGAGACAAATGTGAATCAAATGAGCTTAAAAATGCAAGTTGATTATCTGTACAAAAATATGCTCTTGTCAATTTGGCCAATTTCAGTTTTTAGGTTATAAATGTACATTTGTGTAAATCTCATTTACAATGAAAAGAATTATGATAATCTTACCGGATTTCTTCGAAGCTGATGTGTCACTTCATCATCTGATGAAGTTGGTTCATCTTCATCGCTGTTCTCTCCTGCAATATATTCCACATCTTGGTATGGGATGTGGTGACTGTCCATTTCCACGTCACTCTCCTCTTGACTATCTGTGTCAACCAATGGCGTACAGATTTTTTCCCTGTTGGGTTCTGGTTAGCCCAAGTTGCATTGTTTACCAATGCACCAGTGTTTTGCCCTGTTCTTACATTTCTCGCATGGAGGACAATACTTCAATGTCTGCACCTCTGAACAAATTGAAAAGAAAAACATGATTATAATAAATGTATTTATATGATTACCACTAATGGCAATCATTGGATCAGTGACCACCATTTCAATATGTCTGTATCACGGCCATCCAACACATTTGAATCATGCAAGTGTATAGTGACTCAAGCATATCCACCTAACTTACTTTTATCAACACTATGTAGTGGTCTAACTTTGTCATCTTGATGGCTGTTTTAACTGACCCCCACATTCAGCCATCTCTTGTTCGGAGGCAGCTGCAGATCTGAGCCTCAGCTACGGCTCACTCCCTTTCTCGGTTAGCTACTGCTGCACGCTGGACAGGTGGATTTTGAACCTCCTGCTTGTCTTGTGGAGGCAGGTGAATTGTTGGGACAGCAGTTGCATTGAGCAATAACTTTCCGAATAAATATGAGAAGACACTAAAAATATGCTTTGCTCATAAAACCTATTAAATAAAATACTATGATATCACATATCCAGTGTTTATACGCCGACACAATTGGAGACTGGGGTGTTTTATGAGAATGTCATGGATAAATTGTGTGTGTGTGTGTGTGGGGGGGGGGGGGGGGGGGGTCCAAACATAACACATGGGTAATGTAGGAACTAATTTGGTAAGGGGTATATAGGTAGCTAACGTTCATCCTTAGCTACTTATCTAACCCTGCCTTACTAAATATTTAATTATTTCATGAATCATAAAATGCAGTAAGATTGTTATGATTGGCAGTTTTCCAAGAGGATGTGTCATTTTCATTCATCAACAAAGCAGCGCCGCCAACCTGTTAAAATTTACTCCCAGAACAACTTGTCTCACTGCCATCATTACTCATCGCTGATATGAATAGCATCGATCGGGATTAGCCTCGAGACGTTAGCTTTTAGCTTACATGTCCTGTTATCTTTTGGCCACTCATACAACTTTTCTTTAAATTGAGAACAATACATCGCCACACATGGACGCGTCATCTTACCAAGTAGCAATGCAACAATACTGTACAATGGCTGACTGCCCTCGCATCTCCCCGGTGTGACGTCATTTCCGAAGATTGTCGAAGAAAAGCATTTTCGTTGTCAAGGGCGTTGCTATGGCTTAAAACAAGAACCTGTGGAAGGGTTGCGTTAAAAAAATTAATGAAAATATGCTTAGAATGGTTTAGCCATTGGTATTACTCAAAAACATGGTTGGCCAATCTTACTTCAAATTTGGCCTTTAAGTTGAAATTTGGGTTACATCGCCAATGTAGGAACGAAACTCGAGGACTCCCTGTATATTCAAACTAAAATAATCAAGAAACAACACAAACATGGATTAATTTGTAGTCATGCGTTGTTTACAGTGCAGCTGGTACACGCCCGTTTCCATGTTACCAACGAGAAGCTGCAAGATATTTGCAGACAATACATCAGATATCCCTAGATTTAAGCTAGCCAGTGGACGCCCCTTGATCCTCGCACCTCCATACACATTTAAGACAATTGAGTTAGAGGCAACAGAAATTATGCACTGTGGCTTTAAAGTCTCCCATGTCCAAAATTAAAGGGCACGTGTTCCCTTTTGCCACTCTGCACCATGCAAGTGGATGGTTGCATGTAATTCTAATACACATGTGTCAGAGTCCAGTCCTCGAGGGCCTGAGTCCTGCATGTTTTCAAGGTTTCTCTACTCCAACACACCTGATTCAATGATCACGATCATTATCAGGCTCCTGCAGAGCTTGCTGATGATCTTAAATATGATTCAGCTGTGTTGAACGTGGGAAACCTCTAAAACATGCAAGACTCAGGCCCTCAATGACCGGACTTTGACACCACTGCTCTAATTGATAAAAAACTAGTCTTTTAATTTTACCGTGTCAGTTATGAGATTCAGTCTGGTTTCCTCATCGCTTACAATTTTCCAGTTATGTGGCCATAGTGGTAAATCACTTTATCTTGTGCCTCCTCCCTTTCATCCTTCAGAAACGCACAATTACATGAGTGATGCCCTTGATCACTCTGATTATGTTACATGTCTATCCCTACAATCTGGCTCTCTAATACTGTAGTAACACCCACTTACACTCAAGACACCACATTTCACAGTTACCTCTCACCCCCAGAATCACACGGAGGGGAGGCAGGCCTCAGACCGAATATTTTGACTTTTCGGCACAGGGTGTGACTAGTACGGTGCCGCAGTCTGATGATGCACTGTGACAATAACACCTGCTTTAACTGGACCCAAATGGTCCTTTCTTCTCAATATTTCACATATTAGATGGCAGTACAAGACTGAAGCTTGATGGGCTTCCTGTATTTTAATTCTCAAATATCACCCTCAGCATACCCTAAAAGACCAAAAAATGTCTCTCCGCCTGACAAATTACCATGAAACGTGATCCATCGCAAACATCTTATTATATATCTCACTGCCTCAAAACTTCTCACATTTGTAACCTTCAATTTAAGTCCAAGATGAGCTTTCTATCTGGAGTATTAGAGGAGCTATGACCAAAATACTCCACTGTACCCTAAATTGGAAAAAACTGCAAATCCCAGAATTACCATTCCAAATGGGATTAAGCTATTTTTCTGCATCTAAATAAAATCTTAAAAAATATTTGAAACATGGGTCATGTAGTACTACACTATCTAAAGTGAATTACATAAAAGTGAATAATGTTATGCCCCCAGGTGGACCAGGGTATCAAGGCACAACATTAA
This sequence comes from Vanacampus margaritifer, assembly GCF_051991255.1. Lineage (NCBI taxonomy): Eukaryota > Metazoa > Chordata > Actinopteri > Syngnathiformes > Syngnathidae > Vanacampus > Vanacampus margaritifer. The sequence goes on from NC_135435.1 coordinate 2,075,099, forward strand.
ACATGATTACACAAAATCCGGGAACCAAATAATAGATTTAACTAGAAAAATTCCCGCGGAAATTTTGAATGAGACTGCTGACTCTTGTAAATGAGCTGAACAGTTAAAAATTCAAACAACTGGAATCGCTCAAGAAATGTGGAAGTTAACCATAATCAACTGAAACTAAAAATATCTCACTGTCCCTTTAAGAAAAATGCACTTTCACGCACACACATTTGACTTTGTAAATGAGCTGAACAGTTTAAAATGTAAACGACTGGAATCGCTCAAGAAATGTGGAAGTTAACCATAATCAACATCAACTAAAAGTATCTCACTGTCCCTGAAAATGTATTTAAAAAAATGTAAATGAGCTGAAGAGTTTAAAATTCAAACGACAAAAATCGGTCAAGAAATGTGGAAGTTAACCATAATCAACAGAAACTAAAAATATCTCACTGTCACTTTAAGAGCGCACACACATTTTTGACTTGGAGCTGTCACGCGCCCCACATTCCATTGAGATTGTATGAGAGACGCACCCCTTGAACAAAAGCCTCTCACGACTTAACGGTTCGAGATACAGATTCAAGAAATGGCTCGTTAGAACGGCAAGGGTTTGGGGAACACGAGCATGTTCTCATTTTTTTAATCGGATGAAAAATGACCAAATGAGAGCAGGTTGAAAACTTATGATTTATCAGAAATGCAGGGGTAAAGGCGCCTGAATTTAACATGGAAGAGATAGGCGAGTTCGTCCGACTTGTCCTCGCATAAAGTGAAAATAAAGGTACTAAATGACACCTTAGCCAAATAAAAGTTAGTTTGTCTGAAAGAAGACACTCGTGACTACAAAATGTGAGAATTTGACGTCTAGTGAGCAAAGATTGTGGCCATGGTGACGAGTTGAAGTAAAACTTTTGCAAATAGAAGTAGACTTTTCTTTTTTCCCGCCACTCTAAAGTTAATTGGTCAACAGAGTGCGGTAGAAGCCTAATTCACTCACTGTCTTTGAACCCGCACAGAGGGGAGAGCTTTCATTCCTTAAAAAAGATTTCGACACTGAGCTAAAGATGGGAAAAATTCCTACAAAATGAGCTAAAATTCGTATCGGTCGGATAACGTATGCGCGCGCAGCGTGTCTTGGAAAAAGGTGCTTTAGGTGTGTGATTTTGTCTTTCCATTTCCCATTCATTCCTATGGCACTTTTTGGGGTAGTTTTTGGGGTATTGCGTCGCCATGGTAAGTCGGAATTCCTAGAAAAATAATGCCGCACCGAGTCCGATCGAGCCGCATCGTTTGATAACTCATTTGTCCCGGTGCGATCTACGGTACGGGCCGCATTTTAGCGGAAATATCGTGGAAGAATATATAAGAACTAGAAAAATTCCCGCGGAAATTTTGAATGGGACTGCTGACTCTTTGGTAATGAGCTGAACAGTTTAAAATTTAAACCACTGGAATCGCTCAAGAAATGTGGAAGTTAACCATAATCAACATCAACTAAAAGTATCTCACTGTCCCTGAAAATGTATTTCAAAAAATGTAAATGAGCTGAACAGTTTAAAATTTAAATGACTGGAATCGGTCAAGAAATTTGGAAGTTAACCATAATCTAAAAATATGTCACTGTCACTTTAAGACCGCACACCCATTTTTGACTTGGAGCCATCACGCGCCCCACATTCCATTGAGATTGCATGAGAGAAGCACCCCTTGAACAAAAGCCTCTCACGACTTAACGGTTGAAGATACAGATTCAAGAAATGGCTCGTTAGAACGGCAAGGGTTTGGGGAACACGAGCATGTTCTCATTTTCTTAATCGGATAAAAAATGACCAAATGAGAGCAGGTTAAAAACTTATGATTTATCAGAAATGGAGAGAGGAAGGCGCCTGAAATTAACATGTAAAAGACAGGCGAATTAGTCCGACTTCTCTTGCTTAAGGTGAAAATAAAGGTACTAAATGACACCTTAGCCAAATAAAAGTTAGTTTGTCTGAAAGAAGACACTCGTGACTACAAAATGTGAGAATTTGATGTCTAGTGAGCAAAGATTGTGGCCATGGTGACGAGTTGAAGTGACGTCACGCACCCACATTGCATTGAGATTGAATGAGAGACGCACACCTCAAAGAAGAGCCTCCAAGGGTTAGGGTTAGTTAATGAACATCAACTAAAAGTATCTCACTGTCCCAGAAAATGTATTTCAAAAAATGTAAATGAGCTGAACAGTTTAAAATTTAAATGACTGGAATCGGTCAAGAAATGTGGAAGTTAACCATAATCTAACAATATGTCACTGTCACTTTAAGAGCGCACACCCATTTTTGACTTGGAGCCGTCACGCGCCCCACATTCCATTGAGATTGCATGAGAGAAGCACCCCTTGAACAAAAGCCTCTCACGACTTAACGGTTGAAGATACAGATTCAAGAAATGGCTCGTTAGAACGGCAAGGGTTTGGGGAACACGAGCATGTTCTCATTTTTTTAATCGGATGAAAAATGACCAAATGAGAGCAGGTTGAAAACTTATGATTTATCCGAAATGAAGAGGAAAAAGTCGCCCAAATTAACATGGGAGAGATAGGCGAGAGAGTCCAACTTCTACGCGCTTAAAGGGAAAATAAAGGTACTAAATGACACCTTAGCCAAATAAAAGTTAGTTTGTCTGAAAGAAGACACTCGTGACTACAAAATGTGAGAATTTGACGTCTAGTGAGAAAAGATTGTGGCCATGGTGACGAGTTGAAGTGAAATTTTTTCAATTTGTTTGAGTATTTTGTTCCCGGCACTCTAAGGCTAATTAGCCAACAGAGTGTGTGAGAAAGCTAATTCACTAACTGTCTTTGAACCCGCACAGGGGGGAGAGCTTTCATTCCTTAAAAAAGATTTCGACACTGAGCTAAAGATGGGAAAAATTCCTACAAAATGAGCTAAAATTCGTATCGGTCGGATAACGTATGCGCGCGCAGCGTGTCTTGGAAAAAGGTGCTTGATGTGTGATTCTCTTCCCTTTTCCCATTCATTCCCAATGGGGAGTTAATTTGGGAGTTTTTTGGGAATAGCGTCGCCATGGTAACTGGGAATTCTTAGAAAAATAGTAGCGCAGCGAGTCAGATCGAGCCGCATCGTTTGATACCTCATTTGTGCCGGTGCGATGTACGGTACGGGCCGCATTTTAGCGGAAAAATTGCTGGAATAATAAAAAATAAAAACTAGAAAAATTCCCACGCAAATTTTGAATGGGACTGCTGACTCTTCGGTAATGAGCTGAACAGTTTAAAATTTAAACCACTGGAATCGCTCAAGAAATGTGCAATTGCTGACTCTTGCAAGGTGGAAACACGCATGTATGTAGTACTTGTAGACATAGTAGTAGTAGTATAGTAGTAAGTAGTAAGCAAGTACAAACAGAAGTAGTAGTATTAGTAGTACTTGTAGTAATTTTAGTAGTAGTCAATTGGCTAAGATGGCCGCCGACCCGGGTGGGCGAGGGGGAGAGTGTCCTTGCCGTACCTAATAAATTGGCCAAGATGGCCGCCGACCCGGGTGGGCAAGGGGGAGAGAGTCCTTGCCGTACCTAATTAATTGGCCAAGATAGCCGCCGCCCTGGGTGGGCAGAGTGGGGATTAATTAGGTACACACCTAATTAATTGGCTAAAAAGGCCGCCGCCCTGGGCGAGCGGAGTGGCGGGAATCCTGGGCGTACCTAATAAATTGGCCAAGATGGCCGCCGCCCTGAGCGAGCGTAGTGGCAAGAATCCTGGGTGTACCTAATTAATTGGCCAAGATGGCCGCCACCCTGGGCGAGCGGAGTGGCGAGAATCCTGGGTGTACCTAATTAATTGGCCAAGATGGCCGCCGCCCTGGGTGGGCGGAGGGGAGCGAATCCTTGGTGTACCTAATTAATTGGCCAAGATGGCCGCCCCCCTGGGTGGGCAGAGTGGCGATAATCCAGGGTGTACCTAATCAATTGCCAATCCATTACATTTAATAGAAAAAATTAAAATTTAAAATAATAATAATAATGTGTTATTTTTGAAAATGTATTTTAAAAAATGGAAATGAGCTGAACAGTTTAAAATTCAAACGATTGAAATCGGTCAAGAAATGTGGAAGTTAGGCATAATCACCATAAAGTAAAAGTATCTTACTGTCCCTTTAAGAAACATGCACATTGACGCACACACATTGGACTAACACGTTGGAGAGACGTCACGCACCAAGCCTCTCACGACTTAACGGTTCAAGATGCTTAAGGTGAAAATAAAGGTACTAAATGACACCTTAGCCAAATAAAAGTTAGTTTGTCTGAAAGAAGACACTCGTGACTACAAAATGTGAGAATTTGATGTCTAGTGAGCAAAGATTGTGGCCATGGTAACGAGTTGAAGTGACGTCTCGCACCCACATTGCATTGAGATTGCATGACAGAAGCACCCCTTGAACAAAAGCCTCTCAGGACTTAACGGTTGAAGATACAGATTCAAGAAATGGCTCGTTAGAACGGCAAGGGTTTGGGGAACACGAGCATGTTCTCATTTTTTTAATCGGATCAAAAATGACCAAATGAGAGCAGGTTGAAAACTTATGATTTATCAGAAATGGAGAGAGGAAGGCGCCTGAAATTAACATGGCAGAGATAGGCGAGTTGGTCCGACTTGTCCGAGCTTAAAGGGAAAATAAAGGTACTAAATGACACCTTAGCCAAATGAAAGTTAGTTTGTCTGAAAGAAGACACTCGTGACTACAAAATGTGAGAATTTGACGTCTAGTGAGAAAAGATTGTGGCCATGGTGACGAGTTGAAGTGAAATTTTTTCAAATACATTATTTGGTTCCCGGCACTGGATGGCTAATTAGCCAACAGAGTGTGTGAGAAAGCTAATTCAGTCACTGTCTTTGAACCCACACAGGGGGGGGGGGGAGCTTTCATTCCTTAAAAAAGATTTCGACACTGAGCTAAAGATGGGAAAAATTCCTACAAAATGAGCTAAAATTCATATCGGTCGGATAACGTATGCGCGCACAGCGTGTCTTGGAAAAAGGTGCTTGATGTGTGATTTTCTCTTCCCTTTTCCCATTCATTCCCAATGGGGAGTTAATTTGGGAGTTTTTTGGGAATAGCGTCGCCATAGTAACTGGGAATTCTTAGAAAAATAATAGCGCAGCGAGTCAGATCGAGCCGCATCGTTTGATACCTCATTTGTGCCGGTGCGATGTACGGTACGGGCCGCATTTTAGCGGAAAAATCGCTGGAATAATAAAAAAAATAAAATAAAATAAACCACTGTCCTAGGTAGAATAGGCACATAATAATAAGCCCATTTTTCTAGGAATAGTAATATGTGCTGCTTGCTTGCTACGCAAAGCAGTCCCATAATAACAATATGTGCCTGCTTGCTCCGCAAGCAGTCCCATAATTTACGCAACAATAAACCCCTTTTTCTAGGATAGTAATATGTGCTGCTTGCTACGCTCAGCAGTCCCATAATAAACCCATTTCCTAGGTAGAATAACAATATGTGCCTGCTTGCTTTGCAAGCAGCAGCTTTGCTGCTGCTGCTACGCAAGCAGTCCCATAATAACAATATGTGCCTGCTTGCTCCGCAAGCAGTCCCATAATAACGGCAATAAACCACTGTCCGAGGTAGAATAACAATATGTGCCTGCTTGCTTTGCAAGCAGCAGCTTCGCTGCTGCTGCTACGCAAGCAGTCCCATAATAACAATATGTGCCTGCTTGCTCCGCAAGCAGTCCCATAATAACGGCAATAAACCACTGTCCGAGGTAGAATAACAATATGTGCCTGCTTGCTTCGCAAGCAGCCGCTTCGCGGCTACGCTCAGCAGTCCCATAATAAACCCATTTTCCTAGAATAGTAATATGTGCTGCTTGCTACGCTCAGCAGTCCCATTATAAAGAACAAAATTCTGACAAGGAATAAAAATGACTTGTCAACATTTCTTAACAATAGATTAACATTCTGTGTAGCCAAATTGAGAAATAGTTGAGTGCATCTCAACCATACATTTGAACTATGATAAAATATAACTGTAATATATATATATATAATATAACTAATATAACTCATCTTCCTTTTCCTGATCATCATCCATCTTTCAATGGAATTCATCAGCTGTTAAATCATCCTCATCTGTTTCCTTGTCTGCCAAGACATCGACAAGGGCTTTGGGGATGATGTCACCCTCATACCATCGTGGTTCTAACTTTCTAGTCTCTGTGTTTATGTAAAATCCATGATCGAGAGGGGATGGGATATCTGGGTAGTACTCATGAGCCCTCTTCTAGACACATACCTTCATATGTGCTACAAGGTGCTGAAAGGGTCTCTCTCTGTTGACCTCTCCACCTTCCCACCTTGTAAGAGGGTCCTCTTCCAGCACATAACAAGAGTCCATTTCCAAGTAGAGTGGCTTGAAAAGTATTACATTTTTCAACATTTTGGCATGGTATGACCACAAACATAAACATAAATATATTTCATTGAAATCTTATGTGAAAGTTAAACACAAAGTAGTACACTATCTTGAAGTTAAACAAAGTGTCTATCTTATTTCAAACTTGTTTTATAACTAAAAAACGGAAAAATATGGCGCGCAATACTTCTATTGGACATCATTAAACTATATGTGTACCTATATTAGACTATATATGTACCATTTTTACGGTTTCACCTGCGCTTGGTGGCGCACTGACTCTTTTCTTTGATCCGATTAGCAAATTTTGCCGACAAGATACTCATTGCTTAGAAGGACAGTTAAAGAATTTTAAACAAGCTAGAGTTGTCATTTTTCTGAGCCAATGAATCAATGTGCTTTGTACAAATTTTATCTTAGCAGAATGCTTCCAAGGCCAGCCGGTTTTAGGAAGATTATACTAGACATTTAATACAATGTGGTAAGCATAAGATCACGGGATACCTTGCATAGATGGCAAAATTAAAACACATCAGAACCTGTTGGGGTCTGCAATAGACCTGAGACTGGGCCGAAGACTCACCTTGCAGCAAGACAATGACCCATAGCATACAGCTAAAGCAACAAAAGATAATTGATTAGATTTACTAGACAATACGCTTTAGGAGTTTCAACGGTTTCAATAGATGCAAGTGGTTATTTTGCCGTCCAGTGTGCCGGAGAGGACGTTCCCATGAAAGCTGTGACATCACATGCAAAAGGTCTATAGCCCATAAAGGCACACACAAAAATGGGCAATACAGTATAAAATAGCCATCCATCTATAATCTGATAGGCGATATTGAGACATTTTATATCGATTCTGAATCATAGTAAATGAAAATCTTGGTTCTTATGTGGACTGATTTTAATTTCTTTTTTGGCACACCTTAAATGTTTTTTTCTTTATAAAAAACACTTAACAAGAAGTAGTAGAATTTTAATTCACTTTTTAAAAAGCAGCCACCTTATTTAGTAGTTAAACTGGACAACTGTATTTGGAAAGATTGAAAACACTATTAAATATAAAACTATTATATAATACTATGTAACATAATAATTAATTACCATATTTCCCAGAAGTAGTCTACAGAGTAATGCAAATATTTAATCTGCTTCTGAAGAACACAGTCCTATATGTATGTACTGTATACATTAGACAGCCTTAAATATAGCTATAGCTCTTATTGTATATGTATACAGTATGCATGTAAAAAGGTGACCTATCTTTAAAACAAAAATAATTAATGAGCAGCCAGTACATTTTTACACAGTACACAGGATACTAACCCTTGCAGAAAGCCTAAAAAAAGAGGAAAATAAATAAATAAACCTCCTTTGTATAATACAGAAAACGGATCATATAGTATAGTTTATTTAAGTATAATATAGTATAGTTTAATCTTTAATTCTATTCTGGTATTTGCTTTACTTTATTTATTTTATTTCATTTTGAGTCAAATTGATTTTTGTATTATTATTATTATGATTAAAGCTTGCCTTTACATCAATTTGATGCCCAATATCTCATGATGATCAATCTCATTCTCTCTGTTTATTGCAGATCAAATAATTTCTACTTGGCTATGCTGCTTTTCATGCTCTTTTTGTGTATGCTGCCTACCATATTTGCCATTGTAAGATACCGACCATCACAGCACTGTGGACCATTTAGGTAAGAAGAACCCTCTTCATTGTCATTAATTTAATTCTACAAATTTAGCCACTGCATTTAACCTATAGTAACCATGGGCACCAGAACCAACTGGGATATCCACTTTGACAGGCATTATCCTAAAACCACTTGGCCACAGTTTGCCAAACAGTAGTCTGACTTTGGAAATACTCTACATAGATACCGTACGCAACATTTGTTTCTCACAATTTCTGAAGTACTTACTATCGGTTTCTTTTCACCAGTGTTCAGTCACTTAAATTTATTTAAAAACCTGGGGCCTCATTTATCAAGCATGCGTAAGCAGTATGCACAGAATTGTGCGTAAAGCATGCATCATTCCCATGCAAAGTATGAGATTTATCCATTTGGACTTCTTTGTGAGGATGAGCATACATTTACACACAGCTCTGACTATGCGTACACATAAAGCCGTGGATTGACAATTAAACTGTTGATGGAATGGCTAAACAGACAATTGCACCCACATTTTAATGAATGTGCGATCAAACAACAAATTCAGCAATGTTAACAGGAAATGGCTTCATTCAATCAATGCACCGATAATTCTGCTATCTACGTGGGCTGGAGGTATTAATGTAAGGGATAGTTTGGGTTTTTGGACATGAATCTGTATGGCATCATCACCTAAAGTGGTATTCAATCAACACTGGCTTACTTTACGTGTTTAGCACTCGTGAAATAAGAGAAATACAATTGTTGGCGCTATTATTTACACTAGGCGAGCATGTGGCTATGACCTTCTGGTATTATTATCGTTGTTCTGGTGCTTGTGGAGGCGCAATAAGGTTCTTGGTGGAACAGAATTATCAACAAATCACTCCTCATGGCGGCTGTTTTTCGGCAAATCTCTACTGTTAATTTGATTAATGTCACTTTTGTCAAAGTTGTCAAACCAGTTCCAGGCGAGGACGTGGACTCTTTGCTAAGCCTAAAATATGCTAAGCCTTAAGGTACAGAAAGAAGAAGGGCGCTTCCCACAGCACCTCCAAAATAAAAGTCACTACACATTTCAGCTGTCAAGAAACTTTAATTGTGATGAGGTACGACAACAACAATGCCTCTAAGTATGCGCAAATTACATTTGAGAAGCCAGTCACCGCACAACGTCTCGTAAGCTTACATCAAGCCTTGAAACTAATAAATAAATTGTAACGCAACGCATTTCTCATACAATAACAATAATGGCGTTTCAAATATTTGCAGAATAATTAATTAGATTAGTCAGTTTATGAAAAAACAAACAAAAAAAAGTTACATAACACCGCTAGTTTAAACGCCTTTATTCCCAACACTGTTCATAACCGCTTGTAAATGTCTACAAGCATTAATGGCAAATCGGAGACATTCACAGCAAAATAACATTCGCGGGAGTTTTGCCGGTTGCATTGCCTCAACAATCTCAAACTAACACTACAACATAGTCTCTGTAGTAACGTTATGCTACTTTTTCTTACTGTAAAACGTTTAGCCATTTTTCCACATATTGAAATAGTTCTCAAATGTGTAAAAGACATGTCTGTATTTTTCTTTTCTTCTGCTCCCATGGCCAGTCGTTTCCATTCACATTAGCACATGGCTATCATGACCGAAATCACTGCCCCTTTGAGAGAGAAGGGTATGGCCTAGGCGCAGCCTGGTGCAGTATTTACATAGAAGTGGCACACCCCTAAAACAGGCTGTTTTGAACAGAGCGTTTTTTGGCTGATTCAGGGACAACAAAAATATTAGATCCAAAGTCAATTTTGACGAATGCATGTCACAGACATGTCTTTTACACATTTGAGAACTATTTTAGTATGTTGAAAAGTTTAATAATATGAGACCTTTAAGATGGTGATTAAAAAAAAATACGCCAAAAACATCACACAATATTCCAAAAATTTAAAACATTAGAAAACTTTAGCTTGGACACGTGTTGTACGTACCTTCAAGTTTTTATTTCACGTTTTACCACTGCCCACTGTGGTTACCACCGGCAGCACGGACAACATAAAGCCAATATGAGAATTCCTCCCAAACTCAACTCAGGATGTAATGGTTCACCACATTGATTCTGCCGCTGTTATTCGATGATTCATTTTTCAACAAGTTGAAGCACCGCCACCACTGACATCTTGGGGTTCAAGTTTATCTGAATAAAAACGTGCCTCAGTGCTGAATTAATAGGAGAGGTGTTCGCTCTCTACTCTTGGCCTGCCAAATCCCCGGTCCTCACTGTGTGAGTCTTCTTGTTGAGGTGGAGGGGGGGTTTATGTTAAAGACAAAGTTGATGTTCCAATAACTTCCAGCAAATATCGATGACATGAAAGATCAAATAACAGCTGCAATTAACACGGTGGACTGCAACATCCTGAATTTTCATATCGGCTTGATGTGAAGCTGCATTGAACACTTATAAAGCATGAAATAATAACTTGAAGCTATGTACAACATGTGTCCAAGCTATAGTTTCCTTTTTCTTTTTTGAAATACCGCATAATGATTTTGGTGTATTCTTTTTTAATCACCCTGTACTTTTAACCAATTTTTGCTATGCAGATAGGCTCAAGTTGGGCCTCATATGGGCCCTAGCTACAACCCACACGGGCAACCCAGCTTTCCCCCATTTGGGGCCCACTGGGCTAATTATGGTGTTCCCGATTGTACCCTCCTTTCACACACATTCCACACGGTTATTTTGTTGCAAGCTTTAATAACAAGGAGACAATGATACAATCAATTACCCTTTTATTATTGTTGAATGTCAAAGAACAACAAATTATCAGTGTTCCCTTACTGTCAAACAAGTATTCATTTTCAACCTCAAATTAAGCTGGAGCTGAAGTACTTGTTGAGGTGGAAACATTTTGCTAGGCGGCAAACTTTCTTTAATTGGCTCAAAGGGGGAAGGGTTTTACCATATCTTTTCGGAATGCTGCGCAGCATTTTCTTCTAGGTTTTAATATTAATCTCTTGTGCTATCAGACTTGTATGAAATGGCCCATTAATGGTCCAAATAATACATATTAAGTTGAAATATAGATTTCCTTGTGCATTTATTTTTTAAATGAAAATCTTACTTAATTGTAAAGAAATATACGCCAGGGAGCAAGCTCCATTGCTCTATTACAGTAAGCTCCATGCTGTTATTGTGCAAAATTTTGAATATTTTGGAGTGAAGCCCAGTCAGAGCCCGCTTATTGTGCCCATCTTACTGCGGCCCAACAACGAAGCCCATGCCCAGTCAAAGCCCAACTAGACCAAGTGGTGCCCATATGGGCCCCCAACTGTATGTGTTGGCTGGAAAGGAATTTGCATTGCATCACATTGGGGAAATATCAGAAATATCTGTATGTTCGAAATCTTCAATATTAAAAATATAATTCAATGTAGGCTTAGCTCTAACATTGTCGAGTTGTGTTTCCTAATTATTTTTCAATATCCACATTGCAGTTGTAAGAATGCAGTTTCAAAAGAAGACAGGGACAAATTACTTGAGAAAAAGGGACCTTTTGTGCACAGTTGTAGGATATATGTCTGTAAATTAATTTAACTCATTCACTCACAGCCATTTTCACAGAAGCAATTCCCTTCACTCCTGCCTTTTTTACTGGATTTTGACTGATGTTGCAAGGCCCACAGAATATTGTGTTCTATTGCTATAAAAACATGGAACCTACCAAAAATTAAGATTAGAATCTCTTCTTTTATCAGGAAAAAATATATATTTCTATCTGTTTCCATTTTGCAGCAATTAGAATTAGCATATAGCTAAGTTTCATCATCATTCACAAATCGGTTTAGAACTGTGGGTAAATGAGCTTTTTCAACATGGCCTTGGTTGATCTCCTTTGCTCTGCTGCCACCTGCTGGCCGTTTATGTAATAACTACCATTGCTTCAACCGTTCTGTCCAGTTGAGAGGATGCATCAAAGCCTTCTGTATGCTCTAGCATAAAAAAAAAACATCTTTGGGACACTTAGAACATTTAAAATAGGACGTATTCATATGTTTTGGGGAGAAAATGAGTCAATTGGCAAGTTTGCACTAAAAATACTCTAGAATACTGGAAATAACATCCCCTAAAAACAAAACCTTAAAGGAGAAGTCATCACCAAAATGTTCTCTACAATAACGTGTTCTCAACATGGTATTCTGATTAATATTGTGTTTGTGGAATATGAATCAAGCGGCAAAATCCACCTGCTTTATCCATTTCAGGGGGCGGCCAGTTTGCTACTTGCTGTCTATCACAGTACTGCACATCGACATGTCAACATGTACAAAAACACCCCCCACACACATACACACACACACACGCTCACCGCAATAACCTACTAATACCCCACCAACCAATGTCACACTCAAGGTTAGGTCAAAAGTTGACAGCCCTGAAATAAATAGTACTGTTTGGAATACATAATACATTTCTTACCAATAAATGAAGCGTTAGAGTGGTCGTCTCGCAACCGGAAGGTTGTGGATTCGATCTTCACCCCTGTTGACCATGTCAAAGTGTCCTTGAGCAAGGCACGTAACCCTAATTTCTTCCCAGTGGATCAGGCAGGAGCCCATAGCCCACAGATGACAATGATGTAAGACGAGCAAGTTATTTGGATCCCTGTGTTGTAGGCTGGGGATACATGACGTCACTACTGTATGCGCACAGCCAGCTCGCCTCAGCTTCCTGTTGGACTCACGCATTCAAAGAGCTGTATAAATAGGCCGTCCGTTTATTCCTCTAGGTCTTGTGGATCACAGATTTGTGCATTTGTTGAAATCATTTCCTATTCACGTAGATGAATTTGCGGTGTGATGGTGCTTTCATTCAAAAGGGGCTGCAATTAATTTAGGACTCTCCAACTATGTTGAAGAAACCCACATTTCATTTTGGCTTGTTGGTGATGTATTTATAACTGTTCTATCTGTAGTTTCACTGTTCTACCACAAGATTTTGTGTGTACGCATCGTCAGAGCTGTGCATGAATTTACGCACGTCTCCACACACAAGTCCAGATTGATAAATCCCACTCTTCGAATGGGAACATTTAACTCAACTCAACTTTATTTATAAAGCACTTTAAAACAAGCATTGCTGTGTACAAAGTGCTGGACATAGAACAGAAATCCGTCATGCGGTAAAGATAAGTAAAATACGAACAAAACAAACATTGTAAGTATACAAGTAAATACAATTTACATTAATAAATAAATAAAAAAATTATAAACATCAAATTTGTAATGCAAAATACAGAGACACCACAAAGCACTGAAACAATGCTAAGTCTCATGTTGAGCCAAAAGCCAAAGAACACAGAAACTTCTGTGCATACAGACGCTTGAAGGGCTGAACGATTTATTATCAGACAACGCAATTTCAACATCGTCAAACCTGTTTTTTAAAAAAAATTATTGCTCTTATCCCCCATGCTCACCATTCAGCAGCATGCCACAATGCACAACAGATCAGATCAGTTAGTCAATGCGAAGGAAAAACGTGAAGACATTTAAGTAGCAGCAGACAACGAAGCACTGTAGTGTCGTGGTTTTTGTTGTTGCTGTTTTTTTTGATCTCACATGAGGAGACAACAGCAGACAACTATCCTTTTTTTTTTTTATTTTTTTTTTAGAGCTCAGTATTGGTCATTCGATTTGACATCATCATTGCTCTCCTTTTTTAAAAAAATAAATTAAAAAAAAAAGTTTTTTTTCTCATTTTTCTTTTTTTTTTTAAATATATATACATATATACATATACACACATATATATACACTTTTTTTTTGTATGTGGGTGAGTATGTGCATGTGTGTGTGTGCGTGCGAGCGTGTGTGTATTCATCAGTTCACCTAAAGCTCATTAAAAAAAATCCCATACTAATAATATAATATAATAATAAATTGCCAAATGCAGAAACATCAATGTAAGTTATCACGATGTAGTGGCTCTCGCTAACAAACAGAATTAAGTAACCAGAATTAGGTTAAAAAATTCTATATACGTAGACCATGTTTCTATAAATTTTGATATTTGGTTTTTATTTGAGGCAGATATTTTTTCCATTAAAATGTGATTTATGAGGAGGTTAGACCATTGGTCGATATTCAGAGTTTGTTTATTTCTCCAGTTAACAAGAATTGTTTTTTTAGCGATAGTAAAGGCTACAAGTGTAGATTGAAATTGTTTATGTGGTAAGTCAGTTGTTGTTAGGTCACCTAGCAAACACAAGTTTGGAGATAAAGGTATCCTACAGTCCAAAATAGCGGAAAGCTTTTCTAAGACTTTAGTCCAGAAATACATAACCGGAATACATAACCATAAAGCATGAACATAAGTGTCTGTAGTGTTTTGTAAACATTGAAGACAAATGTCGGAGTCTGAGTCCCATTTTCTTCATCATATATTGAGTAATGTATGTCCTGTGAATAATTTTATATTGGATAAGTTGTAAATTTGTGTGTTTTGTCATTTTAAATGCCTTTTCACAAACTTGAATCCAAAAGTCAGATTCCGGTGCTATAGACAAGTCTGTCTCCCATTTCGAGATGGGTAAAGACATTTTATCAGTATATGAAAGTAGCTTATATATTTTTGAAAGTTTTTTTGTTGTTGTCGGAGAAAGCTTGTTAATATCTTTAGCTAAAACAGGTGGTTGGAGCGTACCCCGAAGTGTTGGAATTTTTTTCTTTATCATATTTTTAACTTGTAGATAATGTAAAAAATTTCCGTTTTTTATATTTTTTGGAGCAAGGATGTATATGATATAAACATATTATCTGAGAAGAGATGGTGGAGATGTGTAATTCCTTTCTGCTCCCACACACCTAAATAAAACGGTTGGTTGTTAAGTTGAAAGTCGGGGTTATGCCATAGGGGAGAAAGCCCACAGGGCTCCACTTGGGCTTTTGTCAATTCTAGTGCCTTCCACCAGGCAGTCACGGTGTCGGAAATCATTGGGTTTTTAAAACAATTATGTCGCTTAATCGATGTTGTAATAAAGAGTAAATCTCGAAGTCTGAGGTTATTACAATCCTTCTGTTCTAGTTCCAGCCAACAGTTAGTGTCTCTGTTGGGTTGTGCCCATAGAACGATATATTGTAGCTGGTTAGCTATAGAGTAGTACATAAAATTTGGTGCCTCTAGACCACCTTTGGATTTACTTTTCTGAAGAGTAGATAGACTAATCTTTGCTTTTTTTTTATTCCAGTAAAATTTTGTAACGGCTGAGTCCAACAACTGGAACCATTTAGCCGTAGGTTTAAATGGAATCATTGAGAAAAAATAGTTTATTTTGGGTAAAACTTTCATTTTAATGGTGGCTATTCGTCCTATTAGAGAAATAGGAAGATTATTCCAGCGCTCCAAGTCACTATAAATGTTATCCAGAAGTGGAGAAAAGTTTAAATGAATTAAATCAGTTAATTTAGGTGAGATTTTTATGCCTAATTATTTTAAATTACCTACAGGAAATTAGTAGTGTGGGTCCTGGCTTGCAGGGTTCCATGAATTTTCTGTAATAGGTAGAAGTGTTGATTTTGTCCAGTTAATAGAATAATCTGATAACTGTGAGAATTTAGTTATTAAGTTAAATACTTCCCCTAACGAAGTAGCCGGCTTTTCTAAATAAAGTAAAATGTCATCGGCATATAGATTAATTTTATGTTCTGTTACCCCAGAGTGAATTCCTTGAATCCTTCTTTCCTGGCGTATGGCAACTGCAAGTGGCTCAATAAATATTGCAAATAATAAAGGGGATATTGGGCATCCCTGTCTTGTGCCTCTCTGTAAAGTAAAACTCTGAGATATAATCCCATTAGTAGTAACTGTAGCTTTAGGAGAATCATATAATACTGATACCCAGTGGATAAATGATTTCCCAAAGCCAAATTTATTTAAGACAGCAAAGAGGAAGGACCAATTAACTTTGTCGAAAGCTTTTTCTGCATCCAATGATATAATAACTGCCTTTTTATCATGCCGCTGTGACATGCTAATAAGGTTAAAGAGTCTCCTAATATTATTAGTAGAGTGACGATCTTTAATAAAGCCTGTTTGGTCGCTATGAATGATTGTCGAGATTACTGTTTCTAGTCTAGATTTGAAAGCCTTAGTGATAATTTTAATATCAGTGTTAATTAGTGCAATCGGACGGTAACTTGATGGAAGGGTGGGGTCTTTTTCTGGCTTTAATAAAAGTTTAATTGCTGCTGTATTCATGTGTGGGCGTATGTAACCCTTAGTTTTAATTTCTGTAACTACTCTTAAGAATAGTGGAGCAAGCATTAACCAGAAGTCCTTAAAAAATATAGCCGGATAACCATCCGGGCCAGGTGCTTTGCCATT
This sequence comes from Vanacampus margaritifer, assembly GCF_051991255.1. NCBI lineage: Eukaryota > Metazoa > Chordata > Actinopteri > Syngnathiformes > Syngnathidae > Vanacampus > Vanacampus margaritifer. The sequence goes on from NC_135435.1 coordinate 2,091,583, forward strand.
AGGCATACTATCTAGAGCACTGTACAACTCGTTTATAGTAAGTGGCGCATCTAACATGTCTTTATATTCAGTAGTTAACTGAGGTATATTTAAGCTACTGAGGAATGCCTCAATATGCTCAGGGTTAGGCTTGTTAGTTTCTAAGTATAGGTTACGATAATAGTTATAAAAAATGTGATTAATTTCTTCTGGTGATTGTGTGCATTCACCAGTTGTCCCTTTAATAGCCGTTATAAGAGACTTTTCCCGATTGCGTTGAAGTTGGTTTGCAAGAAATTTACCTGATTTGTTATTATATTCAAAGTTGTTGTATCTCAATTGTTATATTATAAACTCTGTCTTTTTAGTTAGCATATCGTCTAACTGTATTTTTGTATTTTGTAAGTCAGTCCATATTTGGTTATTTGGGTTTATTGCGTACTCACCCGTCAGTTGTTTAATTTTATCTTCCAAGCCTTTTTCTGATTTTTGATCCTGTTTCTTTTTATAAGATGAATATGATATAATTTTACCTCTAATTACTGCTTTCCCAGTTTCCCAGAGAAGAGATGGCGATAGGTCTGGAGAGTCATTTATTTCCAAAAAGTCTGCCCACTCTTTTCTTATAATTTTGTCAAACTCTGCATCGTTTAGCAGTGAGATGTTAAACCGCCATGTCGGTGGTGGTTTAAAGGTATAATCAACTTGTAGGGAAAGGGAGACTGGTGCATGGTCGCTAATAATAATAGGATGTATTTTTGTAACAGTTTTATCAGCAATAGAGTTATTTGTAAGAAAATAATCAATTCTTGAAAAAGACCGGTGCACAGCGGAAAAGAAGGTAAATTCCTTCTTATTTGGGTTTTTAAGTCTCCAGCTGTCGACGAGGCCAAAGTCATTCATATATTCCCTATTACTTTAGTAGATTGTAATCACCTTTATATATGTTGTGTTATTAGAACGGTCTATTAATGGATTTAAGACTGTGTTAAAGTCTCCTCCAATAATAATAGTAGAGTTCGCTGCTAAATCAAACAGCTGAGAGAAAAATTCATGGAAAAAGGCCGGATCATCATTATTAGGGGCATATAAACTACCAAGTGTATATATTTTATTAAATATAGTCACCTGAATAATAATGTATCGGCCCTCTGGGTCTGTTATTGTATTATTTAAAGTAAAGAGTAAATTCTTATGTATGAGTATACAGACTCCTCTTTGTCTACTGTTATAAGGGGCAGAATACGCTTGGCTAAAATTCTTATCAATAAGTAATTTTTCTTCAAATTTTTGTAGGTGGGTTTCTTGTAGGAGGCAAATATCTGCTTTTAATTTTAAGAGATGGTCTAAAGTTTTTATTCTTTTTGCTTCTGAGCGAGCGCCACAAACATTCCAGGAAACCAGAACTAATTTATGCATACAAACAATATAGACTCAGTCCTGTGTATATATCTGCATAGGCCATTTGTCAATATTAGCATGTTATAGGATAGAATCAAAGTGATTAGGTGGTTTATGTAATTTGTGTAAAATATGAGGTGACGAGTAAGTAAATATAACAGTGAAAAAACGGGTAGGGAGGTAAAAGTAAAGGAACAGACAACTATCCAGTCATGTGTAGCAGGCAGAACTTGAACAACAGCGCCACCCTTCTGTTGTAATAGTGTAATGTTGTACAGGACTTGAATGATACGACTTAAGTACTTAACTTCAAAGAAAAGGGAGGGAAATCACGCAGGGTACAAGTGGAAACACACCAATTTTAATGGAAGTAAATGGGACCGGATGTTACATTGGCACACACGTCACTTTCACCGGAAGTAAGTGGCATATAGCCCATTTGCACCACTGAGTTCTGAGATCTACACAGTAATACGTCTCAAAATTATTATTTTTTATCCGCTTAGGGGACTATGTTTTATTGTTGAATAGATTTCATTACATAAAAGACAAGATTTTAATGAAAAGAAGCAGAGAGAAGAGTGAATGATACTTCCTGGCCCTTTTTTTTTTTAAAGGAAATATTTACCTTTTCACATTTAAATAACCCAATAGGAAATACTCCCGTTATAATTTTTAAACTTTTACACTCACCATTACTGTGAAGACCAAAAGATTCAGTTAATACTATGATATCAATTTCAGGCTGAAACACAAAGCCCTTTCTGTATGAAGCAGTTAAGTCTGGAGCAAAAATCTGGGGACAAGTTATTTACATACAAGCTTACATTTATTTACAAAGAACATGTACATTAGTACAAAATGTTTTCGTTTTTTTTGGTTAACAAATGCATTCTAATTTACATAGTCTATTACACATAATTGCACATTTAAACAGGACGGCAAGTAGTACAGTGCGTAAAACGTAAAAAAGGACTGCTTCCCTCAGACAACCTCTTTAGTGTCCTTGTGGCATTATTAGCATATATGCTATTAATAGTTTTGATAGCGTGTTATATTCTATCAAGTTTGTAAACGTTACTGGTACATTTTGAATATTGTACAAAAGCTTAATTTGAAAAACATTGCAAATCGAATCAAAATCGCAATATTTGTCAGAAAAAAAAACCATATTTTTTTTCCCCTAAAATCGCTCAGCCCTATCCCGGATTATCCAGTATATGTCTTTCGTGTCTCATTGCAGCAGGGATTTAAGGGTGATAACACTCTATATTGTTTTCCTGTGTGATAATCTAAGAATAAAACTGTATGTTTCAGCGGTCAAGAAAAAATCTATGACATCATATCTGAAACAGTGGCCAGTGACTTTCCCCTGTGGTTCAGTAAAGTGATGAGTTACGTCACCAGCCCTGTTGTGGTGTTACCGGCACTACTTCTTTTGTTGTAAGTCCTTTCACACGCACAGATAAACACACAACACAGTGTGAAACTAGTACTATGATTTCCATCATCTCTGTGTTTTAGCATGCTGATATACTATCTCCAGGCTATTGCCAGATCTCTAAAATTCACCAACAACCAGCTGATGATGCAGCTCCAGACAGTGAGTCTCTAACCAACTGACAGATGTATGCTATGTAGCTTTTAAAGTTGAAAGTCCTGAATTAAGTAACTGACACACACTTTTCCATGTGCGCCAACTGACTTGTTGAACGGCTTGGCTAATGACGTATTTATATTTTATATTGAAAATTGTTTTACAAAGCTGAAAAGCTAACAAAGCTGAATGGTGATATTATGCATTTAGTCATTTCAGTGATATTATAATGCATTTCCTGATATGATAGATACATTTGCAATGTACAGCTGGAGGTGAGATTCGAACCCACGACCAACTGCACCACCGAGCAGTATCAGACACCTGGTAATGATGATAAGTAGAATGTATGGAAGTGGGCGTGGAAAATGGTACAGGGTCATCATCTAAACTTGAATAACTTTAGAAATAATTAATCGATTATTTTTATTTTTCAGATTTATCAAGAACATCTGAAATTGTACCCATTTGTAGATCACAGGAAATTCACGACATCCGAACCGTTCTTTGACTTGCAATTGAGCTGCGTGAATAGACTTCAGCCGAAAACATGCCATCCATCCATCATCTAGCGGTTATCCGGGGTCGGATCGCAGGGACAGCAGCTTTAGCAGGGAAGCCCAGACGTCCCTCTCCCCAGCCACTTCAACCAACTCCTCCAGCGGGATCCCAAAGCGTTCCCAGGCCAGCCGAGAGACATTGTCTCTCCAGTGTGTCCTGGGTCGTCCCCGGGGCCTTCCGCCGGTGGGACATGCCCTGGACACTTCTCCAGGGAGGCGTCCAGGAGGCATCCGAACCAGATGCCCGAGCCACCTCAACTGGTTCGTCTCAATGCGGAGAAGTAACGGCTCGACACTGAGTCCCTCCCGGATGGCCGAGCTTCTTACCCTATTTTTAAGGGAGAGCCGAAAATATGCCTCAACTATAAATGTCTTTTCCTCAGTAGTCATTAAAAACATTAATTCTTCTTGGTAAATCTGAAAAATAAAAATAACTGATTAATTATTTCTAAAGTTATTTAAGTTTAGATGATGACCGTTTTTTGTGTCACCCTGTACCTCAAAAGTTCAATGTCCGTCCCATTTAAAATGAATGGGGGAAGGCTGTTACTTAAAGTTAAATTTTGTGAATACTGGGATTCCAGATAGGCGTGAATTCTGTGGCAAGTTGAAATTTGAATGATGTAAATGGGAAGTGTAATGTGGGAGTTATTGCACGGCAAAACCTTAAAAATTTAAATGTCTTTCCCATTGCAAAATGAATGGGGAAAAGTTGATATTGAAAATTCAATTGTGCGAAAACTAAGTAATGTGGAATCAGATGATGTTTTCCCAAAATGGCGTGAGTTTTTGAAGCAAGTTGAAATTTGAATGGTGTAAATCGGAAGTGTTATGTGTAGTTATTGCACGGCAAAAAAAGTGTGGAGAATAAATTGCTATAAAGAATCTGAGTAATTTAAGTGGGAATGCATTCCCACAATAATACATTTTATTTATAGGCGCCTTTCTGGACACTCAAGGTCACCTTACAACAACAGTTAAAAACATACAAATACAATATTAATAAAAAACAGAAAATTAAGAAATAATAAAAAAAAAGAGAATGGATTTGAAGTGTGTTATAGAGTCGATGTTACGGAGGTCAGCGGGGAGAGTGTTCCAGAGCTGGTGATGTAGTAATGAGGCATGCGGGCGGGACAGTAAGGAAGAGAGAGGAGAAGGAACGGAGAAGAGCGGTCAGGTGTGGCAATGTGGATAAGGTCGGTCAGGTATGGAGGGGCAAGGTCGTGGATGGCTTTGAATGTGAAGAGCAGGATTTTATATTGGATGCGGTGAGATGGGGAGCCAGTGGCGCTGTTGGAAGACAGGTGTGATGTGGTTTATGGAGGGCATATGTATGATGATGCGGGCGGCTGAGTTTTGGACCAGTTGAAGTTTTTTAGGGAGACCGAACAGGAGGGAAAAGAAGTAATCCAGTCGGGAGGTGACCATGTTGTGAGTATGGCAATAGAGTGACGGGTGAGAGAAATGCGGAGCCAGTGGATCTTTCTGAGATGGAAGTATGCGGAGCACGTGATGTTATTGATGTGTGAGGTGAAGGAGAAGGCGCTATCGAGGATGACGCCTAGACTCTTGACCTGAGGGGAGGAGCCGTCAATGGAGATGGAGATTTTTTTTTATTTTATTTACGGTAGATATGGTGCCGATTAGGAGGAGTTCAGTTTTTTTGCTGTTTAGTTTGAGGAAGTTTGAGGTGAACCATGGTTTTATTTCCTGGAGGCATTTGGTTAGAGAGGAGGGTGGGAGTGTGGAGTTCTGTTTGCTGGAATGTAGGTGTATTACACGTAGCAGTGAACGTATATGTGATGTTTCCTGAAGATGTGACCAAGAGGCAGAAGGTAGATTAGAAACAGCAAGAGGCCAAGGACAGAACCCTGAGAAACACCTGAAGTGACGGGGCGTGAGGTAAAACATTTGAGCTGGATGAATTGGGTGCGGTCGGAAAGATAGGAGTGGAACCAGAGGGTGGTGAGGGGGGTGCTGTGGATACCAATGGAAGAGAGTCTGTCCAGGAGAATGGAGTGAGAGATGGTGTGACTGCACTGAGATCAAGTAGGAGGAGAATGGGGTGTGAACCGGAGTCAGCAAACAGAAGAAGGTCATTGGAGGTTTTGAGGAGGCCAGTTTCAGTGTATGGAGGGAACGGAAGCCAGATTGAAATTCATAAAGGTTATTGGAGGAAAGGTAGGTGTGAAGTTGAGCAGCAACAGTTTTTTTTTTTTAGTAGTTTGGAGATGAAGGGAAGGTTTGAAATGGGTTGGCAGTTGATCAGGTCAGATTCTGATCATTTATACTGCCGCGTCCTTGGCGCAAATCCATTGCCATGTGTAGTAAATCAGGCTCAAATTTGCTCCCAGCTGTCAAACTTTGTGGGCGTGTTTGCGCTGGTATATCATTAGAGCAACATCCTTAGTGAATAGGACGTTAACAGCAAGCTGCGGGTGCATATGTTGAACAATTGTTGGCACTTTCAGCAGACACAGCACATTCTTAGTGGGTTTGGCCCAAAGTTTTCTCCCAGTCAGGAGGCCCCCAAAAGCCCCTTTTGATATGTGCAGTGAGCTGTTTCTACAACTAGGTGTCAGTCGCTGAAGGAATGATGAATGTCGGATTGACGATTACAATGCAGTTCAGTTCAAAATACTGATGGATTGATGATGACGGTAGGGTGTCCTGACTGTTGACGATTGCCAAATGACGGACGCTCAAAGATCATTGACGCGGCCACCTCTTGTTGCTTCAATGAAAAAAGTATTTTGAATCGAAGTGGGTCAACAACAAAAAATATTGTAGCAACCATTCAATAGGGTTCACGTGTTCTGTGGTTTGCAATAGAAGCCATAAAGGCAACGGGGAGATTTTTGTGAGCTATGCACCAGGTAATGTCTTGTAGTCGTGGTTTCTGCCGACAGTAATCGCGCCAAGCTCCCATTAAAGAGTTGTTGCTAGCTCACCGCTTGGTCTGATTATTTATGCAATGCTACAATATTTGAGAAAAAAAAAATTCTATATATTTACCCTTCGCATTTGCGTGAGTGGATGAAGAATCTGCTCGTGCTGTCTAATATTTTAGAGGCAAAATGTGACCATTTAGGGGCAGTCTTTTGGGTCAAATGAATAACCTCCCATGGTGGACTAAAATTCAATTACCCAGTCCGTTACAGTATTAATAAATCATGAAAATATTCTTCTATTGGTGCTTAGGGCTATCGCAGCCATACGTTGCCCATGTGACACCATATTCATCTCACAACTACATGAACATAACTAAGCTCAACTGCTTAACGTCATGGAGTGAAATATGGGCAATTACACAATACAGTATATTTGAAAGATGTTGAGGAAATGTAAAAAAGAGATAAGAGTATTTTTCTATTCCCATTAGGAGCGCACTGACGATAAAAAGAAAGCCTTCCAGATGGCTGCAGGTGTGTTGTCACGCTTAGGAATTTGTATTATTGAATGTGCATTTTTAGATTTATGGAGCGCTCTCTCTTTTTGACACTAATATTAAACCATTTCTCAGCAAGACTTCAGGCTCCAGGAGATGAAGTGGGGTATCAAAAGCCAGATGAACAAGAGAGTGACATCACAAGCCAGGTTCCCTCCATCCAAACTTCTTCCTCACAACAGAACGGCTGCATCACAAACCTCCAAGCTCCTGGGCAGCGTAGTAACAGCATTCGCACAATTACTCAGTCTGCATCTCGGGGAGAGCTGAACAGAGCCGTGGCTGGATCCTCCAGAAGTCCTGCCACAATCCCCAAACATAGGTTGGAGCATGTGCCAAACAGGTGTCAGAGAGAGAGATATTTTGACAAAAAGCCACCCAATATACATGTAACTGTTTTGTGTTGTCAAAAGAATGAATTCGAACACATTTTGACTGTAATGTGCAATACAGCATTGCCGCTAGGGATGCTTCGATCCGACATGTGGACCGGGTGTCGGCCCAGATATTGGGGGAAGAAAATCGTATTAGGTATCTGTTACAAAGAACCCCATCCACAGAGGCTTATTTTCAGGGTGCGCGCTTCCCGTTTGCCCCGTCTCCAATGACAAGGTGAAACGGGAACAGCGAGGTAAATATTTCCCATGCTTGCCACGCTAGCATGGTCAATTTGTCTGTCAAAATTGCACTGGGGGAACATCGCTATTTAAAACATCATTAATCATGCTGTTTCTACTAAGTACTGTCTCAAATGTCTCCAATTTCGATACAGTAAATGTTTCAAGTGTGTGCGCCGTGGCAACTGATAGAGAGGTAGTTGAAATGTGCAAATGGTGTGCTATTTGGCAGGGTTGTGGCAGAGAGGGGAACTACAGTACAGTACTGTAATGTAATGTATGATGTGGTGTGCACTTACAAAATATTAACCTGCGAGCGAAATATGGCATTTACGGACATCAGTCAGCCTTTGATCGTATCTGCGAATGTTCGTAAGTTGGATGTTCATGACTAGAGGACTACCTGTAGTTAAGTAATGATTATATTCATTCAATAAATGTATTGAAAATGTTGAAAGAAAATCATACTTCAATAAATCTGTTCAAAAAACAACATATTGACATTAAAGAACTTTTAAAAGCATTTGAGTTTTTACATTGACTATTTTGGAAGAAAAAACATGTGCAAAGACAATTTAGTATGGATCGTATCAGATCGGTATCGGCAGATACTGAACCCAAGGTATCGGTATCGAATCGGTAATGAAAGAAGCGGATCGGAGCATCCCTAGTTGCCGCAATATTACAGTCACAGATTACTTGGTTGAAAACGTCTACTTGTCTATTGCGGAAATCAAAAACTTTTCACCTGTAGTGGGTGGTTCTGGAATGTATCCCCTGTGATGAATGGGGATCACTGTATATTATTATTAGTACCCATTTTTTTTTACATATACACTTACACTTTGAGTTACAATGTTTCCCACACCATGTTAATACTTTGGTGGGCCACCCAAGTAAACTGGTCACCACCCAAGAAATTTTCAATAAAAAATAAATGTACAGTATTTTATATATGATTTTCTGAATTCTGCCAAAACTAACATCTACAGTAATTATATTATTTGATTCTGATGTGTTGTCCTTTCTCATACCAGGCACACACCATTCCCTGGAGGCCCAAGCGGTTCCTGTCGCTCTAAATCTTACTACCATAAGGCGTGCAGTCACCAAGCCAGGTATTCTGACAACATCCACTCTGACCCCCTGTACAGGAAGACCTTATGTGCTATACATCCTGATGAACCAGCTGGGATCATGACTGCCCAGAGCTATGGGTGTCGTCATGGTCATGCCACCCGCTACGTGATTGTCAATGAACATGAACCTAGAAAGAAGCTGCTTCACTCAGCCACACGTATCCCACGCCATTACTTAATGGAGGAGGAGCCATCAGATATTCTGGAGCTCTACCCATGCAACATCAATCGCTACACTGCTCGCACCCCACACCACCAACCACACCTCCACAGATCTCAACTATCCCAACAGAATTTGAATAAAGACGAGGAGGAAAAAGAGGGCAAACGCAGGAGAATGTTAAAGAAGACTCATCGACCCTGTTCTCTATCTGACCTCCACCAGCCACCACACTTTTACATTGGTGACAGAGTAGAGAGCCACTTGTCTATAGCTAAAGACAGCCACAGAGGTAGAGGGCGGTACAGATCCCAGGAAGTAGATGATGAAGAGGAAGGAGATATCAGATGGAGAGGTATAAAATCACACTCCCGCTCCCAGGACAGTATAAGAGGAGCAGAGCCTCTACTAGTTCGAACCAGGCACCACATAAATTCTCCAGGAAGACATAGTCAGTCCGCATCTAGGAGCAGGCACATTAAATCAAAGGCAAGGCCAAATCTGGACCAACCTTTGACTGAGTCTGACTCCGCCTCCCTGGCCTCAAGCAGTGATCAGCAAAACAGCAGTACAGACCAATACATTCAGGTCATCCATAACAAGGAGCATTACCTCAAGTCTAATGCAAGGCAAGGAAAATTATCCAGAAAGAGAGTTAAACAAACCTTGGATTTAATTTCCCTTGAGTCAAATGACCTAGTTTGTTCCAATGTGTGATATTTTGTAACCAGAGGTGGCAAATCCAAGTCCAGAAAGTAAAAACCCTGCCTGTTTGACTTTAAGCCCTGATAGCTAGCTCCTTAGCAAGTAAACGAGCACCATGTCAGCTAGGCAGCTAGCTAGCTAGAACCTGGTGCTAAAGACAAACTGTGGCAGGGTTTCTACTTTCTGGACCTGGGTTTGTCACCTCTGTAACATGCACCATTGTGTTGTGAGTAAATGAACAGTTATAGTCTAAGCCAATTGAAATGTGATTTTATTTTCTGTGGTTGTAATATGTAATGTGGTTTTCTGCGATTGGCTGGCAACCAGTTCAGGGTGTACCCCGCCTACTGCCCGAAGCCAGCTGGGATAGGCTCCAGCACCCCCGCGACCCTTGTGAGGAAAAGCGGCCAAGAAAATGGATGGATGGATGGATGGTTGTAATAATAATGCATTGTTATTTGTTAATGTGTGATGGCAATAAAAGATAACGGTGTTTCACTTAGTGTTTCATAATTTCAAGCATTTCATCAGACATCATTTCCATCTGAATACACATACGCTAACCATAAAATAAGAATCACCATGTAGCCTTCATTTGACACAGTCATTAAATTGTAGTGGTGATCGATACAAATACCAATATTATCAATAACAATTCACTATCAATATCAGGTCGATACTGGCACTATAATATCAATCTTTTAGTTTAGTTTCAGTTTGGTTATTTTATGCACTTCTGCAGTTTGGTCAAACAGATAACAGCCATGTCACCTTACACTCCACTTCTGTGAGTCAGGGCGGAGCAGTCACAGGCAGACTTGCTCCCGCTCTCCCTCCTTCCCTCCTGTGTTGTGCACCATCACATAATTTAGCATCTTTGCAGTAGATTGCCTGAACACATACAGTCTTTAACTTGAAAAATAATTTATTTTGTATGTTGTTTTATGTTTTATATTTGTTGATGCGATGGTTGTTTGTCTCTGTGTGCCCTGCTATTGGCTGGCAACCAGTTCAGGATGTACCCCACATACTGCCCGAAGCCAGCTTGGATAGGCTCCAGGGACCCTTGTGGGGACAAGCGGTTAAGAAAATGGATGGATGGATTTGTTGATGCATGATAATCTTTAACATCTTTTTTAGGTTGAAAAAATCCACAAAAGTGCAATGAAGACAGATTTTTTATTTTATTTTATTAGTTATTTTTTGTATTTATAGTTACTAAACAGTATATGATAAATAATTTGTTTATATATGCTATTCTTCGCTGATCACTTTGTGCACTTTGTTTAAGAAAGTTAAAAAACAAAAAAAACAAAAAACTAATGGTTGTAATGTTTCTGGGTGAAAAAAACTTTGATGAAATAATGTGTATATATATATATATATATATATATATATGTATATATAGATGTGTGTGTGTGTGTATATATATATATATATATATATATATATATATATATATATATATATAAACATACGGGGGTGGGGGGTGGTATTGGTCTCTTGGGGTCTCTCTAATTTGTTGGAATTGAGATGTTTCTGGGGTTGGTGAAAGATTCTGGTTGGTAACCCGGTGGGTAGTAGGTGATGTCTGGTCGGTGCTGGATTTCACTTTCCTTTCTTTTCTTTGATCCTTCCTCGGGTCTTCTGACCACCTCATGACTCTAGCTGGATTCTGAAGTATTCGGTTTCGGTAAACGCTATGGGATTTTTAATAGGTTTTAGGTGAATTAATGAGTACACACTCACACGCACGCACACATACACACACACATGCACATACTCACGCACATAAAAAAAGAGAGAGAGAGAGCAATGATGATGACATGTCGAATCGGTATAGTTACCGAATGAACAATACTGAGCTCTCTCCAAAAAAATATATATATATAATAAAATATGCTGTCTCCAATGTCCTGTTTGCCAGTAACTTTGCGGACAGCAATGTGGTCTTTTCCAGGAGGTATGACAAGGGGACCAGGGCCTGTCCATTTGACCTCTACCACAGTTCAGTCTTTACTGTTGGTATTAATCGTGTCAGGAACAGGTAAGTGGCTTCTGTTCTCCACTTGAACTTTGAATGGGTTGACTTTCTCGTTGTCTTCTCTTTTTGCTTGGGAGTAAGCAGAACTGACTTTACGAATATTTGTGCCAATGAGGACAGGTATAGTCTCAGAACAACGGAGGTCAGGACATACTAGGGCCAGGGCAGGAACAGTCTTGACTTTGATGGACTTTGACTTTTTAGGCAACTCCAAATCAACTTGAATGTAGCCCTTGTAGGGGTAACTGTCATTTGACTCACTTAGACCCCATATGGCTTGTAACGAATATTGCCTGTCACCCTCAACTTTTTTTATTTTGCCTTTTTAACACTTCCCCCTGGGGAATGTGTGTGCAAGCCTTAACCCTGTGTTTTCTCAAACCAACCAGAGACAGTTACAGAAGGAAAACTCTTTGAATTCCCCTCCAGCAGGGACTGGATTTCGTTTTTACAGCCCAAAGGAAACACATACCTCAGCGTCTACCGAATTCTAAAAACCTGTTTAGCAAGCAAACTAGCAATAAGACTGCTTATCAGTCATGGTCTATCCACAGGAATCAGCCATGTGTTTTTGGAAACAACGCCCCTTGGAAGTTATACAGTACAACAGTGCCCTCCAGCCGTCACTATCGGTAATATCCTCAAGAATCCTGCTGCTCCTAATTAATCTGAAGTCTACATAATTCAGGACATAAACGGACATCAAGTAACTCCTGTTGTTTATCTTTGTACACAACCTGTATGTCTATCTCAAATGAATGATGTGTATAACTTCTGCAGCCATCTAAGTTTAGCTAATTAGTAAGCTTAGCAGATTCAATAACTTTATGATCGCTATAATGTTTGAAATGTGCTCTGAATGATGAATGAAGCATCTGGCTTGTCAATTCTGATAAAAAAAATTATCAAAGGCTATCCCAAAAGCTTGGTCTCAGTCGACCAAGTCTGCTTCAAGCGAACAGAGGAGGCGGGTCTACTGCTTGACCCCCTGGGACAACAGTTTAAGAGCCAGCATGCAAAGGACTTTCCCCCTCTTCTTCACTCCCCTCTTCTTCACTCCTCTTCCTCTTCGCTCTACTTGCCCCATGAACTTCTTTTGACCATCACGAGAGATGTGGTCGCCGAACACGCTGAGAGCGACCACGTGGCTTCATTCTTTAAGCCCCGGACTTGAGCCACGCCGCGTGCCGTAAAGCACGCATCACGCAAGGGCTCGCAACCACACTGCGCGTCCCAAAACGCGCGTGTATGTTCCTGCCAAGAGCCGACCTACCTACCTTCCGCTCTCTGAATCACGCAGCGCCCCACCGACCCGGTTCCACGACAGCTGTTAGGCACCGAGTCGCTGCGCGCCAGCGACCCATTTCCGCTCCAGCCGTGCGCCCGAGATGCCCCGCAGCGCCCAAACCAACTGACTGCGGCCTCTCAACCACGCAAGCACATCACCACCAACCGGGACTTGTACCAGCCGTGGCCTCTCAGTCGTGCGCCCATCACCATCAGCCAGAGACTCCATCGCAGCATTCCAGCGCAGCATTCCAGCTGCGCGTGCGCCGACCGCCCAGATCGCCTCCAACGGAGTTTTCTTCAACTGAGGGTCGACGCTCGCGAGTCCCTCTCTCTCCCGTTTACCTGAACCAGTCCGTGAGTGCGCCTTCATTGCAATCTGACCATACCACTTTTGGCAGGTCAAAATGCTTTCATCTCTATTCCCCATCTACCTTTTTCATCTACCTTTTTTATCTTAGTTAGGTGGTTGCATGTTTTCTTTTTGTCTTTGATTCACATTTTTTAGTCCGTTTCATTAATAGGTTACTAAGGCTGTGACTGATATATGTGTGTTTACTAAATTAAATTGTTGTCTAGAAATTCAATTTCTGCCAAATCATTTGTGTTTTCTGAGTGGATTAGTAATTCTCTTATTAAACCAAAGAACTTCATGATTAACTAAAGTAGCAACCACTCTAAATGGGGTCAAACTTGCTCTACAGAATTTCTTGTGCAGTCACCTGAAATGGTTATCCAACAGTCTAGAAGGAGTTCTCAGAGGTTAGAATGGCAAGCGTGTGCAAAGTAGTAATCAGAGCAAAAGAAAGAAACTAGAACATAAAACATATTTTTAGTTATTTCACCTTTTATTTAATTGTTTATTTATTTATTTTTTTCGAGAGAAAGCTCAGTAATGTTCATTCGGTAATCTTACCAATTCGACATGTCATCATCATTGCTCTGTCTCTCTCTCGCTTTTTTTCTCTTTTTCTTTTTTGTATGCGCGAGAGACCCGAGGAAGGATCAAAGAAAAGAAAGGAAAGTGAAATCCAGCACCGACCAGACATCACCTACTACCCACCGGGTTACTGAAGGTATTATTTGATTACTATATTAAGTGTAATCTTTGCGTGTTCAAAATAATTGTATTGACATCTTATGAAGAAGCTTTCTTTGCAAAGATTTATTTGAGAGCTCTTAAAGACACAGGAGAAAATGCTTACATTCAAAGGTAATGTTAAGCCTCGAGTGTGTTTGAATATGAAAACACCCACTCTTTTATCCATGAAGAAACTTCCTCTCCCACTCACAGGCTGGACAAAGGGTTAGTAATTACTCCCTTTAAGACACACATTTTTATCTCCATGAGAACTTCCACATTCTTTCTTATCTTCATGAGAACTGGAAGGGAGTAAAAGTTCCAATATATTTGACAACAACATCACAGTTGATCTTCTTTTCACTACACACTTTCTATGGCATCTATATACTTCTAAGTAAATTCATAAACAGTAAAAATATAAATTGAAAATGTTAAATGTCTTCATTACTAACCAGAATATTTCACTAACCCCAGAAACATCTAAATTCCAACAAATTAGAGAGACCCCAAGAGACCAAAGGAAAGAATGAGGAAATGAAGGAAGGATAGATAAAGCAGAGTGAGATCCACAGACATCAGCTTCCACTAATTCAACGCCCAGAGGAAGAAGCAGATTGTGTTTGAATTTCGGTAGATGCTGGTGTGGTGCATCTGGCATGCCCCAGCCCTCTCTAGACCCCCAAACCCACAGACACCCCCAGCACCCGCCATCCAGCCACCCATACCCCACCCCCGCCAGCCCCCCAAACCCCGGGGACCCCCCCATAACCAGGCATCGATGCCGGAGAGGGGCCGGACAGCGGAGCGGCAAGGGCACCCGTGCCCACCCCACCTCCAGCCGCGTGGTGGGGCAGAACACTGGGGGCGGAAGGGGAAGCACTGGGAGACGGGCGGCACCTCCGAACCCCAGGCCCAGTGGGGAAAGGCCTCAATCGTCATGCCAGCATACCTAGTGAAAGCTAACCCTGTTACTGAGTTCCCAGCTCGCCGACTGGCGAACTCTACCCCTACACCGTGGATGTGACCGCACCCAGTGTATATACAAGTGTGTGTGTGGTGCATTAAAATTGGGAGCAGGTGAGATGGAGCAGAGGGAAATGATATCCCCCCCGCTCCGATCCACCTGCTTCCCAGACGTGTCAGTGAGTGTATGTGGTGCATTAAAAAAAATATGGGGGGCGTGGTGGCGCAGCTGGGATGCAGATGGGGGACCGCAGCACTGTTTAATACTGCGGTCTGCCCCAAACGATGCCCCCCAGTTGTGGGGTGCATTAAAATTAGAGGGACGTTGTAGGGCGAAGACGGTGTCTTCACCTTACCCCCAAAGTGTGTGTTATGTACCCTATGTGTCTATTAACAAAGTGCATTGTGCAAAACTAGTGCAGTGAGTTAAGAGGAGCGACCAGCGAGGCCCCCCCCAACCGGGCGGGGACAGGTGGCATACCGATGGAGCCTATCCCAGCTGGCTTCGGGCAGTAGGCGGGGTACACCCTGAACTGGTTGCCAGCCAATCACATTAAATAAATAAATAAATGTAAAATATCTGATACTGATACTCATGTTAGTATGGATTCTATCGATACTTGGATCGATCTGCACAGCCCTACCTGACACGCAATTTCCAGTAGACAGGAGACCCACTGTCTCCCTTCCTGCTTTTTCGTGTTTGGAATTACAATAATCAAGGCCACCTTTAGTCCTCTGGATTTATCCACCAGGTAGAAGACAAGAAGGCAATTTAGTTCGTGGACCCAACGGTTGACATCTGTTGGTTAGCGAGGAAATGGACACCTACCATCTTCAACATGCCTTTTGCCGTGTCGTAATTAAACTGCAAACGTATGACATGGTTACAAATGATTTGTTGCATTGAGGAATGTGTTGAGTTGCCATTTTGATGTTCATTGACAAGTATTGGTGAATCTTTGACAAGACCTGCCTAACCACTGTCTGTTTAGCACATTGAGTCCCTTTGGTTTTGTTGTTGCTAATTACACCACCCCATCAATGATGCTCAAACACGAGACACATTTTAAATTAGGGAACACATTAGCACACAAATGTGGAGATCACAAGCCTTAAATAGGTACCAAAGTTAATGTCCTGGTGGTAGTTCGCCCCGGGACTGGGAGGTTGTGGGTTCAATCCCCAGCCGGGTTGCTGCAACCAACCGCGGATAGTGAGCACGCCCGAACCGTGGCGATAAATGAGTGCCTTGCAGCTTGTCTTTTGGAGACTCGGGTTCGATCCCGACCAAAGCCTAAGTAAATATCACTTAAATTGTTCAAATGTTGATTTTTGAGTATTCTAAACTCAGTCTAATAAAAAATCTAAAGCATTAAATGACCAAAGTAGTTTTCTTTTATATATGATATGAAAGTCAATACGTACAAATCAAAACAAGACATTGTAGGCATATTTGTCATTCTATTGTTAGCTAGTTCAGCACATCTGCCTGTTAATTTCTTAAAGATACGCATAAAAATTGTCAAAATGTTATTGTCAGTGGGACTTAATAGCTTTTATTCTACATTTTAATGTAATTGATAGCCTAAAATGTTAGACTTTACTTTTCATTAATAGACTTAATGTTAGGTATAATTTAAATTAATAGTCTTTATTTTAGGCTTTATTGTAATAAATGGACCTTAATTTAATCTTAATTATATTTCATGTAAACTGAAATTACTGGGGAAAAACAGATTGAATTCAAGTTTAAACAATTTTATTCATGGGGCATCCACATTATCTGACACTTCAGGGATAAATAATTGACAAATGAAAAATAAATGATAAAGTACAGATAAATAGGTGAAAAGTTAAAAAGCCAGTCCCTGTGAAAGGATGTAACTTGCCGCAAAAAAAAGGAGCATATTAAAAAAAGAAAAAGAACAACAATGAATACACAGAGACTTGATATGCTTTGCTAGAATAACCGTGTCTTTTATTCCCCGCAAACAGCAATGAACATTTATACTGTGCTAGGATAATCGGACGTTTTATCCCCCGCAAACAGTAATCAACACCTGCGCTGTGCTAGAATGATTATACCTTTCATTCCCCGCAAACAGCAATAATCACAACTTGCTTTGCTAGAATTATTGTACCTTTTATTCCCCACTAGTTTTGCACAATACACTTTTATAGACATATAGGGCACATAACACACTTGGGGGGGGGGGGTGGAAACACCGTCTTCGCCCTACAACTCCCCTCCAATTTTAATGCACCACACAACTGTGTGTGTGGGAGGGGGGGCGCCATCGGTTGGGGCAGACCGCAGTATATAGCAGTGCTGCGGTCCCCTGTCCGTATCCCCGCCGCGACGCCCCCCCCCCCACCTATTTTTTTTTTTTTAATGCACCACATACACTCACTGACATGCCTGGGAGGCGGGTGGATCGGAGCAGAGGGGGATATCATTTCCCTCTGCTCCGGTTCACCTGCTCCCAATTTTAATGCACCACACATACACACACTTGTATAGACACTGGGTGGGGTCACATTCAAGGTTTAGGGGTAGAGTTCGCCAGCCGGCGAGCTGGCGAACTCAGTAACAGGGTTAACTCTCACTAAGAACGCTGGAGTGACAACCGGGGCCTTTCCCCGCTGGGCCTGGGGTTCGGGGGTGCCGCCCGTCCTCCGGTGCCCCCATCTCCCCTTCTGCCCCCGGTGTTCCGTCCCTCCACGCATTGGGGTGGGGGGCGCTCCTGCTCCTGGGTTTGCTCTCCGGCCGGTGGCCCCTGCGGGGCCCGGGGGTCGTCCTTTGGCGCTGCCGCGCTTGCTCTGTCCTGGCGGGGGTCGAAGGCTCCCCTCTTTGGTGGAGATTTTCATGCATGCCAGATCCACCACACCAGCATTTATCGAAACTCAGACACAATCTTCCTCAGGTCATTGAATCGGTGGAGGCTGGTGTCTGTGGATCTCACTCTGCTTCGTCTGTCCTTCCTTTCCTCAGTCTCTCCTTTGGTCTCTCGAGGTCTCCCTGATTTGTTGAAATTTAGATGTCTCTGGGGTTGGTGAAGGACTCTGGTTGGTGGCCTGGTGGGTGGTGTCTGGTCGGTGCTGGATTTCACTTTCCTTTCTTTTCTTTGGTCCTTTCTCGGGTTTCCTGACGGCCTCACGACTCTGGCTGGAAGTGTTCGGTTTAGGGGAACGGTATGGGATTTTTTTTTAATAGGTTTTAGGTGAACTAATGAATACACACTCGCACGCACGCACATACACATTTAAATTTTTTTTTAAAAAGGAACAACATTCCACAGCCTCTGAGCCATCGAGAAGATGGCCCGATCGCCCATAGTGCGGAGCTTGGTTTTGGGGGCGTGAAGGAGGTTTGAAGATGTAGAACGGAGGGTTTGTGAGGAGGTCTTTGGTGTGAGGAGTTCTTTGAGGTATTGTGGGGCATATCCGTGAATGCACTGATGGGTGAGGAAGGAAACCTTGTATTCTATTCTGAGGGACACCGGGAGCCAATGCAGTGATTTCAGGGTGGGGGTGATGTGGTCAAATTTGCGCACTATCATCAGGATCCTGGCAGTTCTGGATGTATTGCAGTTTCTGGATGTTCTTGCCAGGAATCCCGACGAGGAGTGCATTGCAATAGTCTAGCCTGGAAGAGATAAAGGCGTGGAGGAGCTTCTCTGCATCTGCCAGGGACAGTCTACGACGGAGTTTTGAAATGTTTCTGAGATGGTAAGATGAGGTTTTACAGAGGTGTTTGATGTGTGTGTCAAATGTGAGCTGAGGGTCCATTTTAACTCCTAGGTTAGTGACAGATGTGGAGAGTGGGATGCTACTTGCCATTGACTAGTATTCACAAGGTTTTACACTATTGCGTCAGTACCTTCGCACAATCTTTTTCACTCACACTTTCCCCTGAAAGTAAACTTGTATCACCACTGTTATCTTCCCTCCGTCAGAATGCCGTCAGCCTGTCAGATTCCAACTGGCAGAGTTCCAGTCCTCAAAAAAGGATCTGAGGCTCACTCTTAGGGAGCCTGTTCCATGGCCATGGTCTTTCTGGAGTCCACCACATCCGCTGGAATCCTCAGGTCTTTTGGCACCAGGCTATAAGGACCAAGTTAATGTGAGGTTTATTCAACCTAGAACATTTAATAAACAGACATGGAAGGTAGACAAGAGAGACATATATTCTTAATACTCGCAAGGAGAATAAACAGATGTGTGCAGATTACAATCTCCTGCCCATTCTGACGCATTCTGTCGTTCTTCCTCTTTTTATTGGGTTGACCTATCACATGGACATTACTGCTCTGAGGGTTTTGGGGAAATACGTAGCAGCAATGTGACAAACATTTACAAAAATGAGTCACGCCACAGGCAATATAGCCGCAAGAGGGCACAAGCCAGTGTCTTCTTGTGCCGGTCCCAAGCCCGGATAAATATAGCGGGTTGTGTCAGGAAGGGCATCCAATGTAAAAACTGGCCAAATCAAACATGCAAATTAAATTTATGACTTCCATACCGGATCGGTCGACACCCGGGTTAACAACGACCGCCATCGATGCTGTTGACCTACAGGGTGCTGGTGGAATCTGGACTACTGTTGGTCCAAGAAGGAGAGAAGGAAGGTGTGTTCATAGGAAGAAAGAGAAGAGGAACACCAAGAGTCTAGGACTGAGAGCAGGGGCTTTGAATGTTGGAACTATGACAGGAAAAGGTAGAGAGCTGGTTGACATGATGCAGCGGAGGAAGGTGGACATATTGTGTGTTCAGAAGACCAGGTGGAAAGGAAGCAAAGATATAAGTTTAGGAGCAGGGTTCAAGTTATCTTATCATGGTGTAGATAGGAAGAGAAATGGAGTAGGAGTTAATGTGAAGGAGGAGTTTATTAGGAACGTCCTGGAGGTAAAAAGAGTGTCTGATAGAGTGATGAGCCTGAAGCTAGGAATCGAAGGTGTGATGATCAATGTTGTTAGTGGGTATGCGCCACAGGTAGGATGTGATCTGGAGGAGAAGGAAAACATTTGGTTCGACCTTGATGAAATGATGCAGCGCATCCCTAGAAGTGAGAGAGTTGCCTTTGGTGCAGACTTCAATGGACACGTTGGTGCAGAAAACAGAGGTGATGGGTAAGTTTGGTATCCAGGAGAGGAACGCAGAAGGACAGATGCAAAATGAATGGAAATGTCTGTTGTGAATACTTTCTTCCAGAAGAGGCAGGAACATAGGGTGACCTACAAGAATGGAGGTAGGAGTACACAGGTAGACTACATCTTGTGTAGACAGTGTAATCTGAAGGAGATCAGCGACTGCAAAGTAGTGGTAGGTGAGAGTGTAGCCAGACAGCATAGGATGGTAGTGTGTAGGATGACTCTGGTGGTGAGGAAGACAGAGACGGCAAAGGCAGAGCGGAGCACGAAATGGTGGAAGCTGAAAAAAGGAAGAGTGTTGTATGACTTTCAGGAAGGAGCTGAGAAGAGCTCTGGATGGTCAGGAGGTGCTTTCAGATGACTGGACAACTACAGCAAATGTGATCAGGGAGACAGGTAATACAGTCTTTGGTGTGACATCTGGAAGGAAAGGGGATAAGGAGACTTGGTGGTGGAATGAGGAGGTGCAGAAGTTGATCCAGAGAAAGAGGTCAGCTAAGAAGAAGTGGGACCCTGAGAGGACTGAAAAAAGTAGACAGGAGTACAAGGAAATGCAGCGTGGGGTGAAAGTAGAAGTGCCAAAGGCCAAACAAGGGGCTTACGATGACTTGTATGCTAGGTTGGATAGTAAGGAGGCTATACAGGTTGGCAAGGCAAAGACACAGAGATGGGAAGGATGTGCAACATGTTAGGGTAATAAAGGATAGGGATGGAAGTGTGTTGACAGATGCCATTAGTGTGATGGGAAGAGGGAATGAGTAATTTGAAGAGTTGATGAATGAGGAAAATGAGAGAGAACGAAGAGTAGAAGAGGTGACTGTTATGGAACAGGACGTAGCAAAGATTAGTAAGGATAACGTGAGAAGGGCATTGAAGAGGATGAAGTGTGGAAAGGCACTTGGTCCTGATGATATATCTGTGGAGGTATGGAAGTGTCTAGGAGAGGTAGCAGTCGAATTTCTGACGGGGTTGTTCAACAAGATCTTAGATAGTGAGAAGATGCCTGAGGAATGGAGAAGTGTGCTCGCGCTCATTTTTAAGAACAAGGAGACGTGCAGAGTTGTGGCAAATACAGAGGAATAAAGCTAATGAGCCACACAATGAAGCTATGGGAAAGAGTAGTTGAAGCTAGACTGAGGGCAGAGGTGAACATTTGTGAGCAGCAGTATGGTTTCATGCCCAAAAAAGAGTTTCCAAATGCCAGGCAGAAGGTCTAGAGCAGAGGTGGGCAAGCTCAGTCCTTTAGGGCAGGAGTCCTGCAAGTTTTGGAGGTTTCTCACTTCCAACACAAGCTGATTTCAATCAACAGAATCGTTATCAGACTTATGCAGAGTTTGCTAATGAACTGATCATATATCAGCTGTAATGGAGAAGGGCAACATGCAAAACCTGCAGGACTCCGGCCCTCGTTTCCCACCTTTGGTCTAAAGGAAGACCAAAGAGGAGGTTTATGTATGTATTTAAAGAGGACATGAAGGTAGTTGGTGTGAGAGCAGAGGATGCAGTGGACAGGGTTAGATGGAGGCAATTGACTCGCTGTGGCAACCCCTGAAAAGAAAAGCCGAAAGGAAAAGAAGAAGTCACTACACAGGCAACAATGCAAACATTTCAAATATTCCTTAACACTTAAAGCTTCTCAACCATAAAAATGTTCCGGCCACTTGTCTTGTGATGAGTGCATGATTCATGTGATGAAGCTTCGTGACTGCAGTCGACTACAACCCGCACAGTTCAGAAGTCACAATGTTAAATAAGTTCACAATGTTGAATAAATGCTTTGCAATTAACTCTTTGACTGCCAAAAACGTTAAATAACGTTTAGTAAAATCCTACGGAGGGCCGCCAAGGATGTTAAAAGACGTTCTCCAATTTATTTTTATTTTTGGGGGGAAACGGGTGGAGGAAAGCCTTGGCCAGCTGTGGTGAAAGTTTCAAGCAGATCTAGTTAGCCTAATGACTATTTTTGGCCCCTAGATGGCAGTGACGACTCTCTTTTGACAAGATTGGGTAGGCGTCAGTAGAAGACGTGAGGCGGAGCTAGAGGGGACAATGGCTGGGGATGGGAAGCAAAAATGGCGACCGGTTGCAAGCAGCTCACGCTTGAGCATTTTTTTCAAAGACGAAAAGCATTGACCAATGCTAAAGAGCACATTGATGATGACGATGATCATCATCGATGATGATGATGGTGACTCCGAGGTTGGAAGCGTTGACGCGACAGTAGAACACATGAGGCGGAGCTAGATGGCTGAGGAAGCGAACAATGGCGACCGGTTGCAAGCAGCTCATCGACCAATGCTAAAGAGCACAGTGATGACGACGATGATGATGATGGTGCCTCCGAGGTTGACGCCGAAGTTGGAAGCGTTGACGCCGAAGTTGGAAGCGTTGACGCCGAAGTTGGAAGCGTTGACGCGGCGGCTATGACCACGTCATAAAGCCTCACTGGCTAGCGATGCTAACCGGAAAACGCGGAGCACAACCGAGCACTTCTGCTCAGGCGGACGTTGAATCGGACGACGAAGAGTGCCCCGAGTCCAATGCATATTCATCGGAGGAGTGGGTACAGTCTGCTACTTGCTATTCCCCGGAAAAAAAGGCCGTCAAGAAAGTGTAACGTCTGCACGCGAAAGGGGCAATCGCAGTGAAACTAATCTGTTGTGCAAATCCTGCTCCGGCTCCTTGCACGCAGGGGAGTGTTACAAAAAGAAAAACTGTATTTGAAACATCCACATAATTGTAAATAGTACCACAGTTGCACACATTTGTAAATAGTTTGCGAAATTGCTTTGTCAAATTGTTATACTGTTGAATGGAAATAAACGTAATTTGCAATCTAAAAACACTTTTTCATTGTTGTGTTTTACAGAAGTAAAGCACTATTTAGGTGTTTGTGGCATCATTCATGGACAAAAAGAAGTGTACAATTCACTAGAGTGCATGAAATAACATAGTTTCGACAAAAACCTTGTTTTCTCCGTTTTTTGTTTCAAAACAGAGCATTTGGGTGAAACTGACCATTTTCTATTGTTGATTACTGAAAAACGGAATAAGGTAGAAACAAACTTTTTTTTCTGATGAAAGATGAGAGTCCAATCTTTCATTTGGTAGTATGTGTGTTTCCATAGTCCAAACACAACATTTTCTGTGGACCTTGAAAGATCAGTCAAAATGCTTAAATCGGCTGGCACTGGCGGCATCCCTTTTCTGAAAACGTCTGGCAGTCAAAGAGTTAATGAAAGGGGCGTTGTCAGCTTCTTTCAGAACCCTGGTCAATTGCCAGAGATCCAAGGATTGGTCACCGGGATTATCTTCCGAAAATGCGACTCATTTGTGGAATGATGAATGGGGAAAAAAGGGCATTTGACTCAATCTCCATTGAATGACTTCCTCCGCGGGCAGCTCGTCAGCCGGACACTGGAAGCAGGCGTGGTTTTCCAGTTGAATCGTCAGGTGGTTCCCGCTGGTGGGAGCGCTTGAGCAGGAGGCGGACCCGGCGGGTCTGATAGACAAGATGTGGAACGATGTGTCCCCAGTGAACTGCACCAGATTGACCTCTCCATCACCCCATCTGGGTGCAGGTCATTTTCATTTAGTCACTTATGAACATACATATTCACAATTCTTTCTTTTTGAAAGAGCATCTGGTAGTTTTTGTTAGTTATTGAATTTATGCAGGTCCTGGGGAAAAAATTCTGTTTGTTGTGACATTCAAACAAAATCCAGCCTTTGGCTGAGGTTAATGACATGCGCACATTCATTAATGCAACAATAAAAATCTTGTATCCAATTCAAATTTGACGAGGCCAATTTTGTCTACAGCTTATAAAGTTTTGTTTTTGAAATGGGTTCCATTTTCTGATCAAATTTACCTAGGAAACCCATATTATAGTATATAATGATTAATCAAATGTTATACCCTGATATTTACTGTTGTAGATATGGCATGAATGTGCTTCCAGCCATAAATAAAATAAATCTAACTATCACCAGCAAGTGAAAACCATAAAAATAACATCTGACCCCAGAGCTGTCACGTCCGGCCGGACCGTGAGCACCCTGGGGAGAGATCCTTCAATTGTTTCTGAAATGGAACATATTTACCTTATTTTCGGCATATGTGCCATCGTGTTGTGTCCTCCGGAACTTACTTTTTTCCTGACACAGCTTGATCACCTCCTGTGGAGCTATCAACTGACACAGACGTCGTAAAAAACAAAACCTTTTAACTCTTTGACTGCCATGGACGTTAAAAGGCATCAAGTAAAAACATACGGAAGGCCGCCAATGACGTTAAAAGATGTCATCCAATTTTTTTTTTTTTTTTTTTGGAAACGGGTGGAGGAAAGCCTTGGCCAGCTGTAGTGAAAGTTTCAAGCAGATCTAGTTAGCCTAATGACTATTTTTGGCCCCTAGATGGCAGCAATGACTCTCTTTTGACAAGATTGGGTAGGCATCAGTAGAAGACGTGAGGCGGAGCTAGAGGGGACAATGGCTGGGGAAGGGAAGTGTAAGTGCAATCGCAGTGAAACGAATCTGTTGTGCAAATCCTGCTCCCTCTCCTTGCACGCAGGGGAGTGTTTCAAAAAGAAAAACTGTATTTGAAACATCCACATAATTATAAATAGTACCACAGTTGCACACATTTGTAAATAGTTAGCGAAATTGTTTTGTCAAATTGTTACACTGTTGAATGGAAATAAACGTATTTTGCAATCTAAAAACACTTTTTCATTGTTGGTGATAGCGTTTTACAGAAGTAAAGCACTATTTAGGTGTTTGTGGCATCATTCATGGACAAAAAGAAGTGTACAATTCACTAGAGTGCATGAAATAACATCGTTTCACAAAAAGCTCTTTTTCTCCGCTTTTTGTTTCAAAACAGAGCATTTCGGTGAAACTAACCATTTTCTATTGTTGATTACTGAAGAATGGAATAAGGTAGAAATAAACTTTTTTTTCTGATGAAAGATGAGAGTTCAATCTTTCATTTGGTAGTATGTGTGTTTCCATAGTCCAAACACAACATTTTCTGTGGACCTTGAAAGATCAGTCAAAATGCTTAAATCGGCTGGTACTGGCGACATCCCGTTTCTGAACACGTCTGGCAGTCAAAGAGTTAATCAGGCGATTATAATATAAGAGAGAGAGCTTTAGCCAGGTAAATATAATTTAAATAAGCATAAGCGGATGCAATTTTAGACACTGCAGTGTGAGGACTTGGCACCGGCAGTGCAGGTGTCAAAATTTTAGCATTAATATCTCTGAGATCATACACCATATGAAATTTACCAGTATTTTCTTTTCTACTAGGAAAATAGAAGTATTGTAGCTAGACCTATCAATTTTACGGAATGCTTTACTGTATATCTCATCACCACACCTGTCATAAAAGAGAGTGCAATGTACACAGTCAGATACCGCATCATATGATCGGAAATTACGAACCCAAGGACACCATTTTGTCCAAAAATCGTCAGCATCCCTCAAGCCGGAGGGATCAGTGTCAATCTTTGCCCAGCTGGGTGGAGACGTTGGAGGCGGAGTCACCAGCGCAGTGATAAGTATGTCCATCTGGTAACTGAAACGTGAGTCCGTCCGACCCACACTGGATCAATGGAGCAGTTTTTATGAGAAGATCCCTTCCCAAAAGATTCACTGAACAGTTCGGGGCATATACAAAACGAATGTAAAAAAAAGTCTGTGTGAAGCATTGCGTGTGTATTGGAGCTGTCAAATTCAGAATAGTTTGTTCTCCCTTGAATCCAACCAGCGAAATGCCATCCACGGTGAGCGTACACTCAGGTGGCAATGTCATAATGGTAGAGTGACGAGCTCCAGTATCCTCCATAAATGATAAGGAAGTTCCTCCCACCTTGATGTCAATCATCGGTTCCTGGAGGCCTTTGTATGTGAAAACTTACGAATATAGTACAGAGTCAGTTGGCAAGTATCCAGTTTTCAATAAATATTCCACAAGAGCATGAAGGCCGCAGCCTCCTTGTCAGCTTTTGGAGCAAACATCAAGTCAAATATGACAATTTCCGGGATTAGGAACAATCCATAGCAAGTAGTGTTTCTGTACTTTCGTATTTGTTGACCTTAGATTATTTTTTATTACATGTCACCTCAAATTTAAGTTTAAGATGTGACAACCACCGGGCAACGTCAGCATGGGGAAGTTCCTTCCAAGGACTGTACTTAAGTCTCGGGAATGCCCCTCAAAATGGCTGACAGCAGATTCTAGAATGAAACTCAGAGAGGGAAAACAAAGGTTAAATAATCTTCTCGCCTATTAGCCAAATTATCAGGGAGGGAAGAAAAAAATAAACAATAACAAAAAATACGGATATCATCTGCCTCTAACATCCGTTCCCTAACAGCTCTCTACACTGCTTAAAGCCAATTGGCACCCTCAGAATTACATCAGATAAGTCCTGCACGCATGCACTTTTTTTTTTTCAATATTAATCAGCGGGGTGCCTAACACAAAGTACCACAAGTCTCCTCCAAGATAACCGCCTAACATGGCACCATGGAACATTCCTATCTCTCACACACATCCGGAGACAACGAACAAATTCTTGTCCTCAACAAACTCTCCCTTCCTCCTTATTCTTTTTTATTTTTATAACAAACAACATTAGAACACCATCAATAGACATCACCAAACATACAGCCAAAGACACTAAAGAGAAAAAATACAAATATCCATACACACATCTCTCATCCAATTATTCAACAATTGTTCCTCAACTTCTCAACCTAATGAAGGCACTTACAAGCGCAACAATCACACAATTTACCCTAGTCATTTTATGACAAAGAATGTCGCGGTCAAAAGCGCCCCCATTACTTATATTAATCATTAACCTCCTTAGTTATTATTATATTAAAGTCATATAAATATATATTAATTCAGTGACGTCTCACTTTTAGTACCACAATTCAATTATTCGACAATATAGCTCATTACGCCCCCCGTAAAAAATAAAAATAAATAAATAAATAATTAAAAAGAAATGACATCAGACAATTTTACATCAGACAAACATGAAATATCGCTTTCGCGACAAAAAAATAAATATCATGATCTATCGATTTCTTAGTAATAGCGTAATAAAGCCGTTACGTCAACCTGTTCCTCTTAAAATTCATAAAATAAATATCAATGATCTCTCGATTACGTAGTAATGGTATAAAGCCGTTACGTCAACCTGTTCCTCTTAAAATTCATAAAATAAATATCATTGATATATCGATTTCTTAGTAATAGCGTAATAAAGCCATTACGTCAACCTGTTCGTCTTAAAATTCTCTTAATACTTCTTCAGCTGCGCATAACCAACGTGACGGTACTTCCGTAAACACAGACTGTCGTCACCACGTACGTGTATAGTTCAATGTCGTAGTAAAATCCGAAATCAAGGACTTCGTAACAAAACGACTTCAAACTATAGTAATACCTGTTCACACAGATCTCATATACAATTTAGTCAATTTAGAAGACGAAACCCAGCTGCAGCGCTTCCAAACAGACCGAATTCCTCTAACGTGGATAAATGTCCACTTACCGTAATTAATATGGCACCAGTAATTTTATCCGTCCGGGAACGCCGCAACTCGTAAACGTCGCTCATCGGGGTCACCATGTGTAAGATTACAAATTTTTGTAATCTTTTGCGTGTTCAAATAAAGTTGAGTTGAGATCTCGTGAAGAAGTTTCCTTGCAAGGTTTATTCAGAAAGTTTCTGATGACACAAAATGAATAGTCACTTAAGCAGTGTTCCGTCCAAAATGTGTGTCGTCTCTTGAAGACACGGCACTTTTATTAGAAAAACAGTGATTCACAAGAAAACGCCTCTCCCCTCTCTTGAGGTGCAAAAATCAGATTAGACTTTCTTTGAGTATCCTAGCTCGTCCTTGAACTTTCAAAAACCGGATTTCTGATGAACAGAAACTAGACTCCTTCGATAAATAAAAGAAACTTTTTAACTATGTCATTTCTGGGAAAAGAGAACAAAGATAACAAAGGGGACAAAAGCATTATTCATCAAGCTATATTGAGTTAACATAATTACACCTACATCTACACAGCTATAACTAAATTCAAAACAGGTAAAATATAAAATGAAATAGTAAAATGTTAACACACCCTTATCCCTATATAGTGCTCTACTGAGGGGTCACACTATTTTGTAGGCGTCCAAATGTCCAGGGAGCGAAAATGTAGGGCACGCAAAATTACCCACAATGCACTCTGAAAAAATAGTGAACATTAGTGTTCACTCATCCGGGTTGATATCGCGCACAATGTATTGTGAGTATGAAAAAAAAAAACATGGCGCGAGCAACAGCGCAAGCGTGTTAATCAAATCGATGCATTGATATGTACTGCGGAAATTAATTTGTGTTAGTTAAAAATCTGTACAACAAAGGAAATAAAGTACATTTTTAAAACATTTTCATTCACAATAAATTGTCAGAGATCTATGCGCCAGTGCGTCATGACAGGTATGGTGGTTACGTGATATGCGACGAGGAGAAAGTAGTGAGCTGGCTGTCCAAATCGGCAATCAAAATGAGGTCACTACTACTAGGCCACTATACTGTACAGTGTACAGTGATGAGCTGTGTAGTGAATAAGGGGTTAGGGGATAAGGGTGGACATTTGGACATAGCAAAGGGGTTTTGGCAAGGTTTACCTTCAACTTAAGGAAACTTTTACGAAAACAAATGTTGCCATTTTTCAACTTTTTTCACTATTAGACCAAGACATCCTTTTCAGTTATTACAGTAAAGTTGACTATTAAAAACAAGTACAGTTTTGATTTTTTCATTGTGTCAAATGGCAAATTAGCACAAATTTATATTTGAATGTTTTGTAACCAAAACCACTAATCAACCATAACATTAACCATTAGATTAATTACATCACTACAAAAAGATAAGTATATGAAAGTTCACAATGTTTTCCCCCATATAGAGCTGTAGGCAAAACTCGTTTCTCTAAAGTATTCTTACGTAACTATAGTTAGGGTTCTGCGAGTTTTCTTTAAGACAAAAAAGAAGCTTCAGAAGCAGTCACCGCCGAAACTAGTCAAAGTAAAGCACAAACTTTTTTGTCTTAAAAAAGAAAAAACGCAGGACAATATAGATTTGTAGTCAAAATGCATATTTTTAGCCAAATAGTCAGGGTTGTCCAGATCCTATCGTCATGTTTTATTATTGGTATTGTATCGGGACTGCGTAACGGCAGATAGTCAAAATCAGGTGACTCGGGTAAATATATATATATATATATATATTGTTGGAATTTATTTCTATATTAATATAAACTTAAGTTAATAATCTGACTTCAATTTGTGACCTTACCAAACTATCACCCATCCAACAATAGCATGCTCGTTCTGCAATAGAAAGGTATCAGGAAGCCGGCATTTTCACACACGAGTGGATTTATTCCTAACACTCAAATCTAATACAAAACATCTGGGGTCCCGGGTCCCTATCAATACAATTCTATACGTCTCTGTCTCAAGCAGCCGACGTAGTCTCTTCCGAGTTGCCCCAGTGAATAGTTATACTACACAATATTTAAATGACACAGAAACAAAGGCATCCTGACATTATTCTATTGGCTATGTGTTTTCTGCAGTTTAACTTTAGTTTGCTTTTCATTGGCCGATCTTCATCCGCAGCGTCACTGGGTGGCTTCTCCTGTTTTGTACTTTTCCGCCCAGGTGTAAAACAAATGTGGTTTACAACCTACTCTGACCTTATCGCGGCTCTGCATCTCCCCCTGCAATTAGCATCCTTTGTTCTGCAACATTCCATTCCTAAAACCCCCACTTGCACAAACTCTTAGATTCCTTTATTCCCTCTCATGACCTCAGACGACTGAGGTCATCACTCGAATACCTTGTTTTTTATTGTTAAACATGAGCTAAAAATCAATAAACAACTAAAAATTAGTAAAAAATTTCATTCTAGTAGAAAATCAGTATAAAATTTCATTCTCTCTCATGGCCTCAGCTCCCTGAGGCTACCTTCACATACTCACATCCCGGACTCCCGGAGGGCCACAGCTGTCTCCGCTTCCTGGGGGTCCTTCTGAGGGATCATCATATACTGACCACCCGGCGGTAGTGGCCCCAACGTGCGTTCAATTGTCTTAACAGTCAATGATCTGAGGCATTGGGGGGAAGCCTATCGTACAACACTCTCTCTCCACACCACAGCCAAACATCAGCCCGAGCGAGAGGTATTCCTGCTGGCAAAGACACATTTTCATTACACCATGACTCCTGGATGTTTCCAATCCCAGGGCCACTCCCATGTAACTTTAGGCAGGTAAAATTTTGTTGTGCAACATGGATGTCAAAAATGGGCTTTTGCTTTTCCATATTTGTCAGTGGAAAGGCCTAATCCAATTGGCTGCACTTTCCTTGGAGAGTTTTGTTATACAGGAAACCAAAGAGACAGGTTTTGGATACAACAGTTGCTGCCATGATTTTCAAAACTGGTCTTGCACCTAAACATACCAAACAATCCTCGTTAGTATTCTTAGCGGCCTGTTCAGCCATCAGGAGCCAATTATTAGTGACCCTAGAAATACCTGCGTCGGTTGTTTACACTTCAGATTTAACAGTAGTTGTTGTGTCTGTGTCAGCGTCTTACCACCATCTTGCTCTGCTTCATACCATACCGTTCCATTACAGGAATGATACACCATCACTCGTTCTCCTTTCGTTCCATCACTTCTATCATCCCGCACCATATGTTCAAACGCTAACATAGTCCACACAAAGCACAAGCCTGCAAACAAAATAGTCAATAAAGTTAAACATTTGCATCGTCGTCGTTTTTGTTCAGACACTTCCGAGTCCGATTTTGATCCAATTCTCGCCATCCTCACATTCCCTCTCTTGACCTGCCCGTCCGGGCAGTCAATCTTTAAGCTCACCATTGGCAGGCACAAAGTCTGGGGCCGGGCGCAACTGTGAGTAATGGTACCACTTTTGTCCTTTAGTTTCAATTCTCATAATCGCTTGCACCTCATTTGGGAGGCCGTTCAGCATCGCTGTCCTGAACATCATCTCAGCTTCAGGGTAGCTGCCTGGGTGTTTACCTGTGGTCTCAATCCACAGCTCCAATGCCTGAGCATAATGTTGCTCTTTGTCGTACATCAAATTTCTGTATTTTTAACGCTGGTTTCTTAATATAGCAGTGTAAATCATTTAAAAACAACATCATCTTAACTCAGAACTATTCATGTCCGGCCGGGCCATGAACAGTCTGAGAAGAGATTTATACTTATACCTTAAATAAACACTGCAGTTCATTTTTAACAACTTGTCTCATGAAAAAATGTCACCTAGGTGTGTCAATGTTCCTTCCACACCTAAATGGCATATTCCATGGGCTCTAGAAATTATACTTTTCAATCGTTTCTGAGATGGAACATACTTACTGTATTTCTGCTTCAAAGAGGGAAAAAAAACAGACACCTTGTGTCCTGTAGATTAGAAAAAACAACCAAATTGTGACAATTTGACCAACACCAGAACTATAAAAAGATCTCCAGCTGAGCTAGCCATGAGCCATCAAAACAAAAGCCTTTGAGGCAAGAGTTTGTAATGTAAATTTGAATCCTGTTCAGGCAACTTAAAGTGAGAAAAACAACTCAAGCAGATGTAAATTAAGATACTGCAGCGGAGGACTTTTAGGGTCAGGAAGAGAAGAAAATCTTTTTTTTTTTTTTTTAAACAACCCCATTAATCTATTGCAGGTCACAAATCTTCCAAATATCTGCCATCTCTACTAGTAAAAAAAGACGAGTTATAATCAGAAAAACAAAACAAAATCCCTACTTTAAACCAACCAAAAAGTATTCTTAAAATGCTAACTAACCTCACCTCTTCTACAGAGTAGTGGGGGCTTGTAAAAACACAGCAGGGAACTTTGCAGATCATGACCCAATTAAAAATCAGTGCTGCGACCTAAATCAAAAATTTAAAATTTAACCAGCAAATTCGCCGTAAGTGTTCCATATCTGAGTCCACTCTGAGAAGCCAAAGTTATAAAAGAGAAATGGGGAAAAAAATAGAAGGCCAAATTCAACAAGCATCAAACAATGGAAAATATAGCATTTAAAGATTAGAATAAATTTTATACTTCCCTAATTCACATAAGCTGTTCTCAATTTCCAAAACTGCGTTGCTATAGATCACATCTCCTTTCTGACATAGTACAGAGTGCAAATGTCTACAAACAGAATACAACATACGACCTCAGGCACCAAACTCAGATGATTCCAAAACTTTGAGTCCCCAACTGGAGTTCATATTCCTTCCTGTCCTTGTCGATAGCAGTTTATGCAGGGCATAGTTCAAAGCGGGCACTGGGCTTTGTGTACTGGAGTTCTCAGGAAAAGTTCATCATGGCAGAATCGATGATAATCCTGTCTGCTCAAAAAGTTGCTGGACATTATGCTCAAACAATGCATAAGAGTCATTGAACAGTCACAGGACGAGCGGATTTACAGTGTACCATCCTTTTCGCAGTCTGTGTGGTCACTTCCCCCCCCGAAAGTGACCATTGTTCAGTTCGCCTTCCACTCTGAACATCAAGCATAGCAGGAGAATGCTGTTCATTCCATTTCCAGCACTTTTTGGTTGAGTCACCCAAGTGAAACACCTTTCAGTCAAAGATTGAACCTGCCTGAAACATTTATACACTCGGAACAGACAGAGGGAGATGAGATCATAGCAAGAGAACACTGCTTGTTGTCATTCAATTTCCAAGACAAAATAAAATAAAAAATTCCCCCAAAATATTTTGTTTTTCAAACCCCTAATTTATTCATTTGGTGGTTTTATTTGAATTTGATCACCACACTATAGCAAGTAGTAGTACTATATTTACGCATATGTCTACCATAGACATCTTCATTATGTGTTACCTCAAATTTAAGAAACATGTGACAGCTGTCAGTCACCCTGGCCACTTGGATGGAAGTCCTTTCCAGACTTCTAGAATGGGACTCAGATAAAGACAAAGGTTAAATCATTTTCACACCTACGAATAAGTTATCAGAGATGCAGGGGAAATATAAAAATCAAAAATGAAAAGTCTATTTCAATTAAAATTTGGTTTTATTACTTATTCAACTATATTACACAGATCTGATTTTAAAAATAATATGATAGTGGCCTGTAGTTAACACCTAGACCTCTATATCCTTCCGCATAACAGGAACAATTTGATTTTAACAGATTAGCCTTAGAAGACCCCTGCTATTCACACACACAACAGACTACAAGTCTCCCAAATGGAGACAATGGGAGAGAGGACTAAACTTATCACACCCCCCTGTCCTTTTTTATCTAGTTTAATTTAATTTTAACAGACAACAGTACAAATCACCACCTTCTTAAAACAGCAGCTCACGGCCCCCATCCTTTCAAAATATGCAGATTTCCTGCTTACCATTCTTTTTCACCCTTTTTTTTTCACACACTTAAAAATCACTGTCTTAAACAAACTTACACTTCCATTCACTTAACTTCTGCACTTTTCTCATCTCCACAAAGGCAGTGAGGAGAAACAGACCAAATGGCCATTTTGATTTCTAAAAACTCGCTAGAACATCACACAACACACCTTTCCCATAAAAAATTGTTGGCATCCCCCCTGGACCTGCTCTCCTCACTATCGCCCCTCCTCTCTTCCTCACTCAGCGCTCTGAGCATTTGCCGCTGCTCACGTAACATCACCTCACCTTCCTCATCACTCTCCACTTCCCCCTCGCGGTGATCAGCGTTGCTGGGCGTTGCCTGCCCCCGTCTCTGTGTCCCTGTCACCATTTTCTCTAACATCCCTCTTTCCTCAGTCTGCACCTTATGTCCATCAAACAACTTCCCCTGTGCCTCCTCCCTTATCAGCTTCGGAGTCCTCTTATTCCCTGCACTAGTGGTGCCCCCGTCTCCTGCTAACACCGCCCCTGACGTGCGCACGGGCGACTCACTCCCCCGCAGCCTTTTCCTCTCATTATTCACAGCCTGTTCGATCAACTGTATTGTTGCTGGCGTCATCCGTGACCCGTCATCTTCCACATCTAAAACCATTCTGCCCCCCAAAGTGACTACGGGGGCCATCACTGACGCCGTCGGATACGGCGGGGGCGCAAATACATACTGTCCCGAGCTCGGCAACTGTGGATAAACGCCTCTAAAACATTCCGCCTTTTCTCTCTTATCAATCACTTCATCCTCTTTCTTTTCCTCTTTCTTTTCCTCTTTCTTTTCCTCTTTCTTTTCCTCTCTTATCGCTGCCAGCGCAGTCGCAATAGTCGCCAATTGGTGAATGCCCCGTCTATCATTCTCTACATCTTTAACTTCTTTTCCAAGTTTATGACGCTTTCGCCATCCGACTCGGCTCTGTTCCTCCTCCATATCTTGAATATTTGCCAACATTCTGCTCTCCTTTTCCTGTAACTGCCGCGCTAACTTCGACATATCCCATGTTCCAGGTTCTCCGCGAAACAATTCATCCTTCTTTAATTTCCGAAACAACTTCTGACACCGTTCTCTTTCCTTCTTAATTCTCTTACTTTCTATTCCACTAATCAACTGTGATTCCAGCTTAGCGTAATGACCATTAATCTCCTACCAGACTTCAGGGGACCCGAGACCCTCATCACACTTTCTCTTATCTGCCATCCTTAAATCCACTCGCACGTGTCCTAATCACTTCTCTTGCAGTCCAATTTTAATTTTTACATTCACACCGCTTCCACACTGATACGTAAATCCCAGATTTTAAACCGTATCGATACGTAAATCCCAGATTTTAAACCGTATCTAACCACGAATAGTTCCAAACTATTCTAGTAGGTAAATCCCAGATTTTATACCCTACTAATGTCCACACTGTTACACTTTTACGCCGTTCCGCTCCTCCTTTCTCTTATAATTTAGCGTTGCCAATGTGCAGAATTTGAAAAGGAATCTGCTTCCCTTATTTGACTGTGGATCCAAGAGAAAAGACGGTCGGAGGTATGGCTTCTTTATCAGGTCGTCACCTGGTGTGGACGTGTCTCTTCCGAGTTGCCCCAGTGAATAGTTATACTACACAATATTTAAATGACACAGAAACAAAGGCATCCTGACATTATTCTATTGGCTATGTGTTTTCTGCAGTTTAACTTTAGTTTGCTTTTCATTGGCGGATCTTCATCCGCAGCGTCACTGGGTGGCTTCTCCTGTTTTGTACTTTTCCGCCCAGGTGTAAAACAAATGTGGTTTACAACCTACTCTGACCTTATCGCGGCTCTGCATCTCCCCCTGCAATTAGCATCCTTTGTTCTGCAACATTCCATTCCTAAAACCCCCACTTGCACAAACTCTTAGATTCCTTTATTCCCTCTCATGACCTCAGACGACTGAGGTCATCACTCGAATACCTTGTTTTTTATTGTTAAACATGAGCTAAAAATCAATAAACAACTAAAAATTAGTAAAAAATTTCATTCTAGTAGAAAATCAGTATAAAATTTCATTCTCTCTCATGGCCTCAGCTCCCTGAGGCTACCTTCACATACTCACATCCCGGACTCCCGGAGGGCCACAGCTGTCTCCGCTTCCTGGGGGTCCTTCTGAGGGATCATCATATACTGACCACCCGGCGGTAGTGGCCCCAACGTGCGTTCAATTGTCTTAACAGTCAATGATCTGAGGCATTGGGGGGAAGCCTATCGTACAACACTCTCTCTCCACACCACAGCCAAACATCAGCCCGAGCGAGAGGTATTCCTGCTGGCAAAGACACATTTTCATTACACCATGACTCCTGGATGTTTCCAATCCCAGGGCCACTCCCATGTAACTTTAGGCAGGTAAAATTTGCTTTTCATTGGCCGATCTTCATCCGCAGCGTCACTGGGTGGCTTCTCCTGTTTTGTACTTTTCCGCCCAGGTGTAAAACAAATGTGGTTTACAACCTACTCTGACCTTATCGCGGCTCTGCATCTCCCCCTGCAATTAGCATCCTTTGTTCTGCAACATTCCATTCCTAAAACCCCCACTTGCACAAACTCTTAGATTCCTTTAATATATATATATATATATATATATATATATATATATATATATATATATATTCACACACATTCAACAGACAATTCATAGTCACCAATTACCCTACTGTGCATGTTTTTGCAATGTATCAGGAAACCCACACAGGCACTGGGAGAACATGAAACTCTCCACAAGCTCCATGCAAAAGTACCAAAATCAAGAATTGGTGTAAACCTGAGAAATATAAAGAAAAGCTAGACAATTCAAGAAGCTGAACATTTCTAAACTATAGTAGTGTCATTCATAATAGACATTTAGAAACACCCAAATCCGGGAGAATTTTGGATCCCAAAGTCCATGTTTACCTTGAAGAGACTGTAACAACCTAAAAGAGGTAGTTTAAGTGTGTTGGCACAGGTGTTGGCTACTGGAAAAGGTGATTCAATTAAAAACTCAATTTGTGGAGGGGGTGTTATGACTGCTGGTGGCACTGCCGCTAACCCTGTGGCAAACAACAAGAGTTCTCCCAGGAAAACCGCTGTAACTTTCTCTGAAAAAAGAACCGTTAAATTGTAATGCATCCAAGATTTAGAATTACCAGATATTTCAAGGAAAAGTAACCTGAACAAACCTTCTGCGTCAATTAGGTAGTCTGTCCAGAAACCCAGAGTTCTGAACATACTTCTTTTTTTTTGGAGAGAGAGAGCTCAGTATTGTTCATTCTGTAATTTTACAGATTCGTCATGTCATCATCATTGCTGTCCCTCTTTTTTTTCTTCTTTTTTTTGTATGTGCGTGAGTGTGTGCGTGTGCGAGTGTGTGTGTGCGCGTGTGTGTGTGTACGTATGTGCGTGTGTGTAAGTGCGTGCTCATTAATTCACCTAAAACCTATTAAAAATACTCTTCACCTAAACTGAATACTTCAAAATCCCGCTAGAGTCGTTAAGTTGTCAGGAGATCCGAGGAAGGCTCAAAGAAAAGAAAGAAAAGTGAAATCCAGCACCGACCAGACATCACCTACTACCCACTGGGTTACCAAACTGAATATTTCACCAACCCCAGAAACATCTAAATTCCAACAAATTAGGGAGACATCAAGACATCGAGGAAAGGAAGGAAGGATAGATGAAGCAGAGTGAAATCCACGGACATCAGCCTCCACCGATTCAACGACCAGAGGAAGAAGCAGATTGTGTTTGAATTTCGGTAGATGCTGGTGTGGTGGCTCTGGCATGCATGAAAACCTCCACCAAAGAGGGAAGCCGTCGACCCCGGCCAGGACAGAGCAAGCACAACCACCCAGGGCCCCCCAGGCCGCGGCAGCGCCAAGGCAAAACCCCCGTGGCCCCGCAGGAGAGCAAACCCAGGGCCCCAACACGGCCTATGCCCCAAGCCCACGGCAGGCCCACCAGGCACCCCACCGGCCCACAGCCCCCGCCCCTCTCCCGACCCCCGCCACCCACCACGACCCAGCCCCCGCTGCCCCCAAACCCCCAGACACCCCCCCACCCATAGTTTGTTTACACCAAATCCTGAACTGCAAAAAAAAACTCTTGACGCTGAATGTGAGCACAGAATTTCTATGTAGCACAAGAAGTACTTTGGCATCTGCATATTTGGTGCAGTATTGTGAAAACTAACCTTGATGCCTAGCTGCATAAAAAAACATCATACTCTTGGGCATCATTTGGTTCTAACCTTGGATATAAAACTAACCCTTTTAAAGAACAAGACACTCGTGGCCTTTAACAGTCACCTAAGCAACCATGGCGAACATCTTGGAATTCAAAATGATCTGAAAAATAACACGTGGTCAGGGCCAGGTGCTGAACATTCTTGTGAAGTTTCATTGAAATCCCTTCAGCAGTATTTGAGTTTGAATTCAAAATATAAATGTTTAAATACAACAAATTAAATCAATGTTGTGATGTCAAATTATTTGACAAAGCTTGCACCTGTTTCTCTCTAGGAATTGCAGTTGTGTGGAAAAAGGGATGAATGGTTGGGGACCACCGTTGTAGTGTACACTGGCATTGCGCATTGACTACCCACGGCATTATGTGAACTTTAAAACCAAGATACTACAATAACCTTACATCCCTATGACCCATTAAAGATTAAATGTACATGCCCTTACATACCTATAGATTTTTATGATTTTCAGCACTACATTTATTAAATATTTAGGAGACTTATTGGTAAACAAGTTCATTATTACCGTGGGATGGCACAGTGGTTTCTGTCAATTAAATACCATCTTTGGTATTGCTCCACAATGGACTGCTTCTCAAAAAAATATTCACTTGTCGGAGGCATCCAGCAGTTTGAAAAATTTAGCTGTTTTGCAATATAACTTCTTGTAGAGTTTCCTGGGATTTTGCTACCAGGACCTATTGAATTGAAAAACATTGGATATAAGACAAAAATTAATAAATATATGACTACCTTTCCACTTCTTGCGTTCAAACATTGAATATAAATATCCTCTGAGTTATTTAAATTCTGAAGTTGAGGTTCTATATACGTAATCTTCAAGTGCCTCAATGTTTATATTCACTATTTGAGCCTATGTCATTCCTTACCTGACGTAGAACTTTCCCTATCGCCTCATCTTTTATGACATCCACAGTGGCACTAAAACTGTGATTCCCGATCAGGTAGTTCACGAGGTCCTTTGACAGGAAATGTGGTTGCCAAGTATTAACAATTTGCAGAAGGTTATCAACCGAGGTAGGGAAAATATCTACCGGCAGAAGGAGGGTGATGAGAGCACAATATCCCTTCATATTCAGAGGTAACTTATCAAATATCCGGCTGTCCCCACACCACCACCATATATCAGCTCTGGATAGAGGCTGGAATTTACGACCCACATCTGTTGCTGAAATGCAGTGAGTGGTGTGATTTAGTTTTCTCAATTGTTCCCCAGTACCTGACATTTTAATACATGAAAAATCACCATCCGCCACTTTATTTGAAAAAATAGGTTTAGTATCTTGCCAATCAACCAGTGGATAAACTTTATCCCATTTAGAGCATTTATCATTGGGGACAGTTTTATTCATCAGTTCCATTACACATTTATCCTCTATTTTAGCAGGAATTACCCTCAATAAAGGTCTTGGGCCCACACATACAACACAATCTTCTCCCGAAGCATGTGCTGCCTCATTTGCTAACAGTAGCCAATTATTACTGCCACTAGACAGACCCGTTGTAGCCCGAAACCATTCAACTACACCATCAATTTGGAAACTAAAAGCTTCCACCCCAGACTCCATTGTGTATTTAGTCATTTTAGGTTGTTCTGTCTTACTCATAGTTTTATCAATGCAAATTAAAATTGGAAAGTAGGGATCAGTTCCAGAGAACCATGCCCACAGCATTAGGCCATAACAAAAGGTGTTATTTATGGTTACATTAGGTGGAAGAACAAAAGTTAATTCGAATTGACTTCCCATTCTATGCAATGTTACTCTCTTGCTAAAGAAAACTGCCTCCCCGCTGGAACTTGACGGCCAGTATCGGCCACTTTGGGTGGTAATCAGTGAACTCCAATCTAGTCGTAAAACACTTCCTGTCAAATACCACCAGTACTTGAGCCAAAGGCCCCCCTTCGTCGGCCCTCCTCCACCAAATCCCTTCAAAGATTTAATGGGGAGTTTGACAGATGTGTTTGTGTTAGGAGCAACGGTCAGGACAATTGAGTTATTATACGCCCAGGACGTTATCCATGGAATTCGGGGAGAAACAACATTTCTTTTATCACGGTGTGTTGTATTCAAACTCGCGTCAAGGGGCTTCATGAAAAACTAAATTGGCACAACAATTAATATGAGGAAAATTGTCACAATGCAGCAATTAGTAGCAGAGTTCTTCTTCGAAACCATCTTGAGAATAAGTTCGTTTGTCGAAGGAGAAGGATGTTTGTCAGTCGTTGGTTGATTTTTTTTTTTTTTAGAAGAAGAAGAGGCGCTGTCAGCCTCTTTCCGAACCCTGGCTCACTGCCAGAGATCCAAGGAATTCGTCACGGGATTTCCTTCCCAGTGTGACTCTATCGTTGTGAATTGATGAAAAGGGGCATGTGACTCAATCACCATTGAGTGATTTCCCCCTTTTAAACAGCAAATTGCCCCTGGATCAGCTTTTCCAGGCGAATCAACTGCAATGATGCCCAAGGAAAAAGGCACTGCAATGAATCTCCTTTCAGCGACCTCCTCCGCATGCAGCTCCCCCCCCCCCCCCTTGGACAGCGCGTCAGGTAGACACTGGAAACAGCGTGTTTTGGATCCGTCAGTTGGATCCAACTGGTGTGGGCGTAGATCACCAGATGGTTGCCCTGGGTGACAGCGTTGAGCCAGAACCAGCCGGCCTGGTAGAGGAGAGGTGATACCAAGTATCCCCTTTTTGATACAAGCGCACCGCACAGGATGTACGTTCTTTCACCTTGAATTGCCCTAACCACCTGGGGGCAGACCATTTACGTTTAGTCACTTTCAACCACACATATTCACAATCATTTATTTTTGAAGGAACATCTGTCTGGTTATCTGTTAGCTTGGAGAATGTAGATACTATCTCCTTAATTACTGGGGCCCTCGCAACGTGCGACTCCCCCAGTGGAACATTGGGGGCGGGAAATGGTCTGTTTTTATGACCCTCAAAAGGAGTCCAGCCTTTAGCTGAATTTAACGACATGCGCACATTCATCAATGCGACAGGAAAAGCCTGCAGCCAGTTCAATTTTGATGAAGCTAGTGCTTTCGCCAATTTTTCTTTAATAGTTCTATTCATTCGTTCAACTTGTCCCTGTGATTGAGGATGATAAACAGAGCCAAATGTATGTTTCAGCCCCAATGCTTTTTCAACTTCTTGTAAATGCTTATTCCTAAAATGACTGCCATTGTCCGACCGAATTTTCCTGGGGAACCCATGTGATGGTATGTAATGATTAATTAAATGTTTTACCACAACCTCTGCTGTTTCAGACTTACAGTGATATGCTTCCAGCCATCCGGAAAAGGAATCCACAATTACCAGTAAATACCGGTAACCTTCTATTGGCTTTAACATATCAGTTAAATCCATTGAAATCACTTGTCCCGGAGCTGTGACTTCGGGATCGTGAGTGCCCGGAGGGGGTTTGGTTGTGGGCAAACAATTGAATTTATTACAAACACTGCAGTCCTGCAGTTCACTTTTCACGATCTGTTTCATGTAGGGATGAGACCAATTTTGTAGCCTCCTCAATGTTTCATCTATACCAACATGGCATATTCCGTGGGCTTCAGAAATTAGGATTTTTAAGTGTTTCTGTGGTGGGATATATTTACCTTCTCTCAGCCAGATACCTGCATCATCTTGTTTCGCTCCTTTTGCAAGCCAAACACTCTTCTCTTCCGGGCTTGCACTCAAGTTGAAGTTCTGGGCTGTATCCGGCCACGTATTTCGCAGCTCTGTCTGCGGAATCATTCCCTACTGAGACAAAATCATCATTTTTTGAATGCCCTTTACATTTGATCACCGCTACTTTTTTGGGTAATAATAATGCATCCATTAAATCAAAAATGTCTTGTTGGTGTTTAATGGGAGTCCCAGAAGCAGTCATAAAGTAATTTCTCATTCTGTGATGGCAGTATGTAAAACAACATGAGCATAAGCTGAGTCAGTATAAATGTTCACAGTCTTATCTTTTGCTAGTTTCAATGCTGAAGTCACGGCGATGATTTCTGCCCGTTGAGCTTGTGGCCCTGTGAGTCTCTTTGCCACTTTCAGTTCAAAAGTTGAACATGTCATCTGCGTTACTGCAATCCCTGACTGAAGTCCGTTATCACCCTTAAAGCAACAGCCGTCCGTAAATAACGTCAAGTCTGGGTTGTCAAGTGGGATGTCGTAAAAGTCATCCCTCAGTGAGTTGTCTTGTAGAGTTCGCTGAGTGCAGCAGTGCAGTTGACCTTCGAGAAGACCATCCGCCATATTTCTTCCTTCGTGTATAAACAGAATGTGAAGCTGTGTCAAAACGGACTCAATCTTTCTCTGCCTCCCTCCCGTCATCGTGAAAGCTTGGCTAGTCACATATTGTACCGTACTATGTGATGTTCGTACCGTTAATGGATGATGTAACACAATATGAGACGTTTTCTGAATCAATCGTGCTAATGCAGAAGAAAATGCCGCACACACATGATGACGCTTCTCATATTTTTCAAGAGGTGTTGATGCGTATAGACAGACTTGTCTGTTGCCATCCACCGTTTTCTGGAAAAGTACAGCTGATACACTTGATGACTTTTCAGAAACGTCCAAATAAAACATCCTAGTGTAATCAGGAACGACAAGAGCCACAGCTGATGACAAAAATTGTTTTAGCAGGACAAAAGAAGTCTCAGCATTTTGGGTCCAATCAAGTACATGTGACAGGTTTCTCATTCCTTTCTCATTCACCAACTGTCTGAGGGAATGAGTCAGTTCTGCAAAATCAGGAACATGATGTCGAGAGTAATTGCGCAATCCCAAAAAGGACAACATCTGCTTTACATTTGTCGGTTTGGGATGGTGCAAGATGTCATCTTTGTGTGATGGAGAAATACCTGTTCCATGTTTTGATATGAGACGTCCCAAAAATGCAACCTGCACTCGGGCAATTTGGAGTTTGTCCTTGGAGCATTTCAAGCCGACTTTAGCCAGGTGGCTCAATAAGAGCTGTGTAGCATGAAGGCAAGACTCCTCGGACGGCGCAGCCAGGAGCAGATCGTCTACATACTGCACCAAGAGAACATCATTAGGGAGTTGTAAATTTGACAGCAGCTGTCTTAGGGAAGCATTAAAAACTCCGGGAGATAACACAAATCCCTGAGGCAGACGGGTATAAGAATAACACTCATTATTCCACGTAAATGCAAAATACTTTTGCATAGACGCGTCAAGAGGGATGCAAAAAAATGCATTCGCCAGATCAATGCAGGTAAAATGAGTGTGCAAAGGACTGATTTGTGACAGCGCAGAATGAGGATTTGGCACCGGCAAGGCCGGTGTCAAAACTTTAGAATTTATAGCCCTTAAATCATGCACCATGCGAAATTTACCAGTATTCTTTTTTTCTACTAGGAGAATAGGAGTATTGTAGTTAGACCTATCAATTTTGCAAAGAACTCCCGCTTTTAGCAATCCATCAATTGTTTCTGAGATGCCAGCTTTTCCGTCAGGCTTCATTTTGTACTGCGGCACCCAAACGGAGCCGTTTGTCACTTCAAAAGTTACCGGAGCAACGTCACATAAGCCCACATCTGTCGAGTCTGTGGACCAGAGTGCATCAGGCATGGTTCTTAACACGTCCATAGCAAAGTCGCTATCGGATGACTCTCTCCCGTGATGCCGATCTAAAAGCTGATGCTCTAAAACAGACATTGGAGCAAACATGTCAGATTTAATCCAATAAGCATCAAGTGATTTTGAATACAGCAAATCCGAGTGTATTGAGCATTGCCAATCGGTTGCTTTCGTGCATGCGAGGACAAATGGACCCAAATCTTTCGCTGTGTGCTGGGATGACACCCTCAGTGATATATGAGGATGGCATGCCGGCACAGATTTGTCAGGTGGTGTCATTACATACCATTGAGCTTGTTCCTCAGTCAGATTCACAGAAAATGCAACACCGGGCCTTCCTGCGAACAGATCACCTACCCGCAATTCCCATGTGTCGCCAACAACTTTCTGGAAGGCCTCACTGTACATGTTATCTCCTGTCCTGTCATAATATAGAGTACAATGCATACAATCTGATACAACATCATATGTTCGGAGGTTACTAACCCAACGGGACCATTTTGACCAAAAATTCTCAGCATCCCTCCAGCCGGAGGAATCAGTGTCAATCTTTGCCCAGTAGATCTCAGCCGAGACACAGGACATGGCGTGTTGAGGTATCACAGGCAGCTGGGAGGAGACTTCAGAAGTAGTGGCTCTGCCGCAGTAGAAGGTATTTCCATCTGGGAATTTTAGCGAGAGTCCTTTCGATCCACACTGGATCAGTGGCGCAGTTTTTATGAGCAGATCCCGTCCCATTAGATTCACAGGACAGTTGGGTGCATAGACGAACTCATGTAGGAAAGTTTGTGTATAACATTGAGTTTGTATAGGGCTCGTCAAATTCAGGACAGTTTTTTCTCCCTTGAATCCAACCAGCGAAATGCCATTTTCTGTGAGCTTGCATTCTGGCATTCAATGTCATTATGGTAGAATGTCGTGCTCCTGTGTCCACCATAAATGATAGAGTCGTGCCCCCTACCTTAATATCAAGCATTGGTTCAGAGAGAGCAGATTCAGGGCTCAGTCATTGCGGATATTGTCCACCCGTTGGCGGCAGGAACTCCTGGTTGGGAAC
Organism: Vanacampus margaritifer; assembly: GCF_051991255.1. NCBI lineage: Eukaryota > Metazoa > Chordata > Actinopteri > Syngnathiformes > Syngnathidae > Vanacampus > Vanacampus margaritifer. Next base: position 2,136,188 of record NC_135435.1, read on the forward strand.
AGAGGGATATTGTTGTCGTGGCAGCCACGTGTAGCACCACGCCCCCTCTGGTGAAAGAAGCCACGGCCTCTCCGCCTTCCACTTTGACGTCCTCTTTGCATACGCCGACCTCTGCCCCTGACACCTGATTCCTCCTGGCAAGTATAGCAAGAATTCCGATCATATGATGCACCATTCTGAAACATAATCAAATCTGATCCAACAGTATTAGGGGATGACATGTCCACAGAAGCCGAACTCACAAAGTCCTCCTCTTTTTTTTTCAAAGTTTGTAATTGTAGCATTGTCAATAGTAATTCAGTATTCTTACGTTTTTCATTTTTTGATTCGATATCTTTTGCATACCTTCTCAAATGATGTTTAAGATTACTCAACCACCTTACATGTTCGGCGCTAGGCAAGTCCGGATTGGCCTCCATAGCTTGCACAATTGGTTTTGGAGCTCCTTTTAGAATTGCAGACCGAAAAATTTGTGAATACAATACAGAATCGGTCGGCAAGTGTCCAGTCTTTAAAGAGAATTCGACAAGTGCCCGATCAATGAATGTAGCAGCGTCCTCATCAATTTTCTGAGTGAACAACAAATCCGAAATGACAATTTCTGGAATCGGAAATAATTCACCTAATACTTCAAAAAGTGACAAATAATTCTCACGTGTTAGCGCTTCACCATCTAGTAGAGAAGGCATCCTAGAATTAGACATTAAGACTTCAAGTTGAGACAAAGGACACACCTGTGTTAACAATGCACGCACATCCCCCGCTTTCAAAATCTGACCTATCACCTCTCTCTGCAAAGACCTCAGCCAATTCGGTCATCAACCACGTTTCCGTTAGCCGAGCCGTGGCTAGCGGACTCACTCAACACAGCTTTACGAGCAACTTTCACAGAGCTGCCCAAAGCAAGCATTCTAGCGTTAACCAACATTTGGTCCACGACCTTACATTGTCGTCTAACTTTTCTTCCATTCGAAGAAAATGTAGATGTGTTTTTCACGGAGTCAATCAGCGTCTGGCGCTGTTTTACACAAGCAAGTTCCACGGACTTCATTAATGCAATCAAACATACCTCAGATTCCAACGCTGGGAACCAACCACTATCACAATTAGTGCGCATCCATTCATTTAAAAGAGTTCTCAACTTACGTCGCCGCCGTGGTGGGAGCGCGTCCATCATTACGAGCATGGCAGCTTTTACTTGCACGCTCAGCGAGAGATTCTGACTATGGACCGGAAGTGTATGTAAATCGAACCATCCTGAGTCTCGGTCAAAAATGTCGTCCATTATATGTAGTAATTAGTCGTTATAATATTTATAAAGTCAGTGACGTCTCACTTATGGTACTACAATACAACAGATCAAAACTATTCTCATTAATCCCCCCCAAAAAAAATATTATTATATTTTTTTTTTCAGAAAAATAAAAACAAAAACAAAAAGAAAAAATGAAACAGAAATTAAATATTGTTTGCGCGACTTAATAAATATATATCCAGGATCTTCAAGGGCGGCTTAATTCAACACAGCCCCTCTACCGAGTGAATTAAATCAACACGGGCGGCTAAATACACAGCTCTCACCTACGTGGAATTATATCACACGGGCGGCTTAATTCACAGCTCCCACTCCATATAATTATATCAATACGGGCGGCTTACTTCAACAAAAAAAAATAAAAAATAGCCTCTCCACCGCGGAATTAAATCATATGCCGTTTTGAACGGCGGAGCGCTCCTACTTGACGTCACTTCCGTACACAACGGGCTTCACTCTCTATGCATAGTTCAATGTAGTAGTAATTTTCAAAATCGAGGACTTTCGCGTCCCTCCATAACAAATACAACTTTTTAAACCCACTAACTTGTTCACAGATCTCAAATACAATTTGGTACGGACGTAATGCAGCTTTGAGTAATCCCAAACAAACAGAATTTCTCTATGTGGATAATTGTCCACTCACCTTGCTAATATTTGCGCATTTAGAAATTCAGTGCCCAGGATCATCACAGCTGTCGCAAAAAACGTCCCAATTTGTCGCCGTTGGGGTCACCATTTGAAGGTATTATTTGATTACTATATTAAGTGTAATCTTTGCGTGTTCAAAATAATTGCATTGAGATCTTATGATGAAGTTTCCTTTGCAAAGATTTATTTAAGAGCTCTTAAAGACACAGGAGAAAATGCTTACATTCAAAGGTAATGTTAAGCCCCGAGTGTGTCCGAATATGAAAACACACAGTTGCTTTATACTTGAAAAAAAGCATACTCCCCCTCTCAGGCTGGACAAAGGGTTAGTAATTATAATAAGCAGACATGTGATATACCGACATGTTTACTCCAGCTCTCCTATCATCCCGGATATATGATGTAGGCAGGTAATGATCTTGGACCTTCAGTTTTTACGACATAATGAGTAATAGCATGAGAACTTGACTCCCTTTCAGACACACATTTCTTATCTCCATGAGAACTTCCACATTCTTTCTTATCTTCTTGAGAACTGGAAGGGAGTAAAAGTTCCAATACATTTCACAACAACATTATCACAGTGTTATTCATTCCAATACACAGTTATATGGCACCTATATACTAAATTCATAAACAGTAAAAATATTAATTGAAAATGTTAAATGTCTTCAGTATGTACATATTTTCCTGAGTGCCTCTTGTGTTTGGGGCAGTATTTGATACCAAAATGACAATTACCCTAGGTCATGGTTACTACAACTAAACAACCACCTGTTTTTATGTTTGTATTGTAGTAGTACTTAGACTTAGACTGTTCTAATGCTCTTAATTGTTTTTGCATTCTACAGTACGTAGTAAGCCCATAGCCCACTGAGTGATGAATAAGAGTAATAATACAAGTAATAGTGTTACAGTTATTATGTATGAGTTTATTAGGTTAATCCTACTTGAAACAAAGACAACATTGGTGGTGGTAGGAATGATTCAGCAACACAGATGGTTCACTTGTGACACATCAATGACATCAGGTCATTGTTACTAAGACTTCCCAATGAAATGACCTTATAAACAACCCCGGACGGGTTAAAGTTGCTGTGCGACCACAATTTCTAATTAGTGGTGTGTCCTTCATTTTGGGGAACAACCTGGCAGGAGGAAAGGTGTTTCCTTCACTTGAAGTTGTAACTGTTCCCATTTCCAATGAGTCCGACACTAATCCTGTCCCAAAAGTGTTTCCTGTATGCGCTGTTACTGTTTTTTTTTTACAAGACGGTGTACTGATGAGAAGGTGGGGTCCCGATCCAAGTGATTTGTATACCATTGATCAATTTGTCATCCCAACCAAGTATCGACCTCAGGAACTTAGTATTGCACAGGATTCAGGCATTGGTGGACATATGGGTATTAAGAAAACCTATCAGTGAGTGCTGCGTAATTTCTTTTAGCCTGGATTGAAAGCAGTGGTAGTGGTATATTGCCGGTCATGTCACACATGCCAAATAGTAGGGAAGCCTAAAAAACCCATTCCACCAGCACCTTTACATCCAATCCCAGTACTCGGAGATCCTTTTGAACATGTCGTGCTCGACTCTGTAGGACCATTGCCAAAGACCAAATCTAGACACCAATACATTCTGACTATGATGTGTGCTGCAACGCGTTATCCAAAAGCTACTCCACTTCGCACCCTTAAAGCTAAACCTGTGGTGAAAGCATTGATTAAGTTTTTTTCAACTTTTGGTCTGCCAAAAACTGTTTAAACAGACCAAGGCAGCAATTTTATGTCAAAAGTTTTTTCACAATTCGTGGTAGAGCTTAACAGTAGCCATTGTACATCGAGTCCTTATCACGCAGTCACAAAGTGCGTTAGAAAGGTTCCACCAGACACTTAAGACTATGCTGCGTAAATATTGTCTAGAATCAAAAAAAGAATGGGATGAAGGTTTCCTTTTGCTTTTCGCTGTGAGAGAAACCCTGCAGGAGTATTTAGGGTTTAGTCCATGTGACCTGGTGTTTGGGCACACTGTTCGTGGGCCCCTGTGACTTCTCAAGGAAAAATGGTTGTCAGACCTCCCAAAACCTGAACATAATGTCCAAGATTATGTTAGTGCTTTCCGTGAACATCTCCACCATGTAGGTGGGGTAGCTCGTGCAAATTTGGTCCAAGCACAAAGTAAAATGAAACGTCACTATGATCGAAAGTCGGTGTATAGGAGGTTTCAAACTGGGGACCAAGTTCTGTTGCTACTTCCAGTAACTGGATCCAGTCTCCACTCATGCTTTGCTGGTCCTTACTCTGTAGAAAAGAAAATTAGTGACACAGTCTATGTGGTGAAGACCCCAGACCGCAAAAGGAAATCTCGTGTTTGCCATGTGAACATGATTATACAATATGTTTCTCGTAACAGTGCTCCTCAGCCATCTCCTGCTGCACCGGTGACCCCTTGAGTGTGTGCCGCCGCCAGATTACTATCTTGCTGATGACGGCCTGTTTGAAAAAAATTGTTCAATGTCACCGACTCGCTTGAAAAATTCTGAAGTACTAAATAACCTGGAGTCTTTTTTGCTGCATTTGTCCAATTCAGAGCGTTCAGATTGAAATACTTTGATTGAAAGTAACTTACCGCTTTTTTCTGATTATCCCCGCCAGACGTCTTCTTGATACATGATATCGATGTAGAAGGACATAAGGCTATTAAGCAGCACGCATATTGTGTTAACCCCACGAAGAAGGTATTGATGCAGCTAGAGGTGAGCTATTTAGTTGAACATGAGCTAGCTGTTCCAAGTATGAGTGCATGGAGTTTGCCTTGTGTTTTAGTTCCTAAACCTGACAACACACCCCATTTTTGTAACGATTATCGAAAAGTGAATGCTGTTACAAAACCAGATACGTTTCCTCTTCCCCGAGTGGAAAACTGTATAGGTCGCGTTGGTTCGGCTAAATTTGTGACTAAACTGGATCTGTTAAAAGGTTATTGGCAGGTTCCTCTAACTCCCGAGAGCATCTGAGATATCAACTTTTGTTACACCTGATGCATTTCTACAGTGCAATGTAATGCCAGCAACATTCAAGTGCCTAATTCAGAAGGTTTTAGCTGGAGTTAAAAACTGTGAAGCATATCTCGATGATATTTATTCCTCTACCTGGTCTGACCATCTATCCACATTATCGCAAATTTTCACCAGACTGTCAGAAGGCTGTTTGACAGTTAATCTTTCTAAATGTGAATTTGGTAAAGGTACCGTAACCTATTTAGGTAAACAGGTAGAACAGGGACAGATACGTCCAGTTGCTGTGAAGGTGCAGGCTATAATTGATTTTCCGGTACCCGACTCACGAAAATCTTTGCGCAGATTTTTAGGGATGTGTGGGTATTATCTTGGATTTTCTCGCAATTTTTCTGATGTGGTTTTTTGACTCACTAGCCTGGTAAGCCCAAATATGTTCCTTTTGTGTGGTCCTCAGCTTGTTAGGCTGCATTTGAGGCCGCAAAATTGTTGCTATGTAGTGCTCCTGTCAAAACTTTACGCGTCTTTTTAAGTTGAAGGTAGATGCAAGTGCAAGTTGTTCAGGCTCAGCCCTCTTTCAAGAGGATGAGCAGAGGGTAGACCGGTGGTGTCAAACATACGGTCCGCGGGCCGGATCATGCCCGCCAAGGGCTTTAATCCGGCCCGCGAGATAATTTTGTAAAGTTAAAACAAATTAGTAATGTCGGACCAATTAATCAGCCAACCAGAATCAAAACATAAAAATTAGTAATTTCACAAGCAGTGCTCAGATGAGCAATGCAACTTGTACACGGAATCATCCTGGATGTCATTATTTTACACACAACCTAAAGTTACGGTTTGTTTAAAAATATATATTTTTTATTATAGACCGACATAAACCTGTTAAATAAGACACAAATTAAATTACTGGTAACATAAACACATATGACAAGGATGAACATCCTTATAACTTCATTGACTGTGCCACACAATGTATTCTGGGAACAATATACATGCAAAACAGGTAGATTTAACACGTCTGGAACTCATACAGTTAAAGTGTTGCCGGGTTATATTTGCATCCGTCTTATTTTTTAGGGAACTATATAATTACAGTTGAGCTCCATAATTTAGGTCTGACCCACAAATAGCGGAAATCTGTGTATTATTGACGGCAATTGTTTTTAAATTATATACCATTATTACCGATCTGTCCCACTTGGTAATATAGTTTCCTCCATGCGGCCCCTGAGCTAATATGGGTTTGACACCCCTGGGGTAGACCATTCCATCTGCTACTTCTCTAGAAAATTTAACCGCCATCAGCTAAATTATAGTATTATTGGGAAAGAGGCCCTCTCCCTGTTACTTGTGCTGCAGCATTTTGAGGTATACCTTGGGTCCGCTGTACATCCAATCTGTGTTTACACTGACCACAAATCCGCTGTTTTTCCTTAATAGGATGTGCAACTCAAACCAGCGGTTGATGCGCTGGTACGATACGATACGATATACTTTTATTTTCTCCGTGGGGAACTTTTTCCTGGGCTCCGTCCAGCTGCAGTTTACAGTAAAGAGAAAACAACAGAATAGAAAGAGATAAAATCAAAATTAAATAAATAAGAAGTGCAGCAATAAGTAGAAGATTTCCCAGAAGTCTTCACAGGAGTATACGTGTGTAGAGAAGTATACCTTCTTTTGCAGGATTTTAATCTAGAGGTCTTGCATAAGAAGGGATCGGAAAATATTTTGGCTGATAGTTTGTCTCTGTCCTTTCCCTTGGATTAAACATTTTGGGTGAATGTTTAATTATTATTTTTGGGAGAGGGGGGGGGGGGTGGTGTTATGGCTGGGGTAATGTCTTGCTGCAAGTCTGATAGGTGCATCCAATGTGACAACGAGGTGACAACAAAGTGGCTGAAAGTTCTGCTCCCCGATTGGTGGAAATAGAGGCTCATCTCCTTTAAGACCTGCGACACCAGGAGGCAACCCAGCCCTTTTCCCTCTCCTCCCAACTGGCCACGCATGTGATTTGTTTGCAGTCCTTTGTTATTTGAGTATGGGTGAACTGCCATTTCTGTTTACTAAGTTTTCCTCGAAAATATATTGACACTGTGAACCAAACAAGCATCTGGACAATAATGCATGTGATATACAGTTGGTTTCAATAACCACACAAGACTAGGACTGGGTATGGATTCGAATTTCCTCAATCGATTCAATTTTATTCACAAGAGTTCAGTTTGATTCGATTTATTTCCGATTCGATTCACTTCAGTTCAATCCCATATTAATTATGGAACATCAAATCTTTTTAAATATCAAGGCCATAATAATTTTTTTTTAAAAAAGCTCCACAAACAAATTTCAAATTCAATTTTGCAGAGGCAGTAACTGGTTAAATGTTTGATTCATTTATTAATGAAAATAACGTGTTATAATCACTTAAGTGTTACACAAACATTGTTATCAGCATGGATGAGATGAAAATGTTTACATAATTCAATAATGGTAAATATAAATTAAGAAGATTCTGAATTGTCATTAACTCTTTGACTGCCAGACGTTTTCAGAAACGGGATGTCGCCCAAAAAAGTTTGTTTCTACCTTATTCCGTTCTTCAGTAATCAACAATAGAAAATGGTTAGTTTCACCGAAATGCTCTGTTTTGAAACAAAAAAACGGAGAAAAAGAGCTTTTTGTGAAACGATGTTATTTCATGCACTCTAGTGAATTGTACACTTCTTTTTGTCCATGAATGATGCCACAAACACCTAAACAGTGCTTTACTTCTGTAAAACGCTTTCACCAACAATGAAAAGGTGTTTTTAGTTTGCAAAATACGTTTATTTCCATTCAACAGTGTAACAATTTGACAAAACAATTTCGCAAACTATTTACAAATGTGTGCAACTGTGGTACTACTTACAATTATGTGGATGTTTCAAATACAGTTTTTCTTTTTGTAACGCTCCCCTGCGTGCAAGGAGAGGGAGCAGGATTCGCACAACAGATTACTGTCACTTTCATTGTCCGTTTCGCGTGCAAACGGGATGTCGCCAGTGCCAGCCGATTTAAGCATTTTGACTGATCTTTCAAGGTCGACAGAAAATGTTGTGTTTGGACTATGGAAACACACATACTACAAAATGATTTTTGGGCACACCCCTTATATTAGGGGTGTTAAAAACATCGATTCAGCAATATATCACAATATTACAGCGCGCAATTCTTGAATCGATAATTAGTAACTATCTGTCTTTTAAAATGCTGTTTTAATATGCATCTGTCTATTAAAATACTACACTACTAATGAAAATCTTTTTTCAACGTGCCATCTTACTAAATGTAAACTGATTAACTTAAAACAGTTATATCTCAGTTACTTTTTATTACGTTTATTCTTGCGAGACTGTGTCAGTTCTTGTATACTACCCATACATGCAGTGAATAAGTTGATGTCTACTTATTGCTTATCAAGGTTCTTCTTGTGAAAAAATAGCTGAATTTGATCATCACGATGATGTCACCTATCATATTCCGTTATCAGTAATGAGGGCCGGCACTTTATTCATCTGTGCTATAGCCCTCTGGAACACCTCTGGTGCTGATGAAATTTCAAACGGTAACTGCAGAAACCTGAACCTCTCAATGGGGGGGGGATTGAATTTACAGAGCTTCGAGCTCTCCTCATCAAGCTCAATCTGCCAAAAACCTTGATTGGCATCCAGCACAGAGAAGTATTTTGCATTTGGCATACAGGACACAACTTCCTCCACTGTGAGCAAAGGGTAATTCTCCCGTATAATGACTTTGTTCAAGTCTTTTGGGTCCATACAGATACTGATTTTCTTGTGTGTGACCACAGTCACCATGCTGTTTACCCATTCAGTTGGCTTTGTCTGCCTGGCTACCACTCCCATTTCCTCCATGTGTTGCAGTTCCTTAACTCTTTCACTGCCAGACGTTTTCAGAACGGGATGTCGCCAGTGCCAGCCGATTTAAGCATTTTGACTGATCTTTCAAGGCCCACAGAAAATATTGTGTTTGAACTATGGAAACACACATACTACCAAATGAAAGAATGAACTCTCATCTTTCATCAGAAAAAAAAGTTTGTTTCTACCTTATTCCGTTCTTCAGTAATCAACAATAGAAAATGGTTAGTTTCACCGAAATGCTCTGTTTTGAAACAAAAAGCGGAGAAAAAGAGCTTTTTGGGAAACTATGTTATTTCATGCACTCTAGTGAATTGTACACTTCTTTTTGTCCATGAATGATGCCACAAACACCTAAATAGTGCTTTACTTCTGTAAAACGCTATCACCAACAATGAAAAAGTGTTTTTTGGTTGCAAAATACGTTTATTTCCATTCAACAGTGTAACAATTTGACAAAACAATTTCGCAAACTATTTACAAACGTGTGCAACTGTGGTACTATTTACAATTATGTGGATGTTTCAAATACAGTTTTTCTTTTTGTGACGCTCCCATGCGTGCAAGGAGACGCAGCAGGATTTGCACAACAGATTAGTTTCACTTGCGATGGCTCCTTTCGCGTGCAGACACTTTCTTGACGGCCTTTTTTTCCGGGGAATAGCAAGTAGCAGACTGTACCCACTCCTCTGATGAATATGCATTGGACTCGGGGCACTCTTCGTCGTCCGATTGAACGTCCGCCTGAGCGTGCTCGGTTGTGCTCCGCGTTTTCCGGTGAACCTTTATGACGTCGTCATAGCCGCTGCGTCAACGCTTGCAACTTCAGCGTCAACCTCGGAGTCACCATCATCATCATCGATGATGATCATCGTCGTCATCAATGTGCTCTTTAGTGTTGGCCGATGCCTTTCGTCTTTGAAAAAAATTCCCAAGTGTGAGCTGCTTGCAACCCGGTCGCCATTGTTCGCTTCTTCAGCCATCTAGCTCCGCCTCACGTCTTCTACTGACGCCTACCCAATCTTGTCAAAAGAGAGTCATTGCTGCCATCTAGGGGCCAAAAATAGTCATTAGGCTAACTAGATCTGCTTGAAACTTTCACCACAGCTGGAAAAGGCTTTCCTCCACCCGTTTCCAAAAAAAAAAAAAATGGAGAACGTCTTTTAACGTCCTTGGCGGCCCTCCGTAGGTTTTTACTAAACGTCATTTAACGTTTTTGGCAGTCAAAGAGTTAAAATTCTATTTTTACAATTTATGGGGAAAAAGGGATATTAGAATAATAATATAGATTTCTGATTTTATGAATCGATATCACGCTCAAAAGGAAAATCGATTCAATATCGATAATTAGATTTTTAAAACCCAGCCCTACATAAGACTAAAATTATGCGTATGAACACACAATACAAAAATATGTATCCAAAATAACTTACTCTAACTCTGCCACGTTTGGTAAAGGACTGCTTTTAAGTTGAGGTTCCCAGGGCTGTAGTAACGCACAATTTCAAATACAAATACTAAATATTAATAACGGTTCCAATATTACAGGTTCAAGGATGACAGAAGGTGGAACCACAAAAAGGATCATCAAAATATTCATAATTCAAATCATACTTACCAGTGTATCAGCTAGATCAGACTCTGGGGAACGTTTTACAATAACCTCACAGTCAGAATCATCCTCCCCCTCCCACTGGTTACCTTCATCATAGTCCCTTTTAGGGCAGATATAAAGAGTGATCCATTGATATGTCTTTCCTAATTCTGCTTTATATTTCTCAAGGGTAAATGGTCTTTGTGTCCCAGGGATATTAATTACCTCTATGCTGTCCGGATACAAAAGGAGGAAAGATCTATCATCCACATCTTTGTTGAAGTCCCTTATTTTTTTTACAGCCTGATTAAGCAGACGTGCAGCAGTGATGTCAGGTTCTGTTGATAGGTAAACAGTTTTCCCGCGCTGTGGCTTTATACTGCACTTCTGAATGGCCATCAACCCAACATTTATCTGTAAGAGAAAAGATGTGCACCGGTAATCAGTGATGTTTGGAAAATAAATAAATGTTAACTTAAAAAAAAAAATCCCCACGCAACGTTACATGTTATCAGATCCTAACTGATCACAATGAATTCAAACTATTGGTAAAAGTGGAGTTTTTTCTCTAAAGACAGTAAACAGAAGATTTTAGAATTTGCGTTTGGATACCAATAGTTGTTAAATCTTCTATCAAGTTGTACTTGATTTATTGATAAACAGAGACTTTCCTGAAAACACAAATTCACTATTAACACAAACTGATTCGGTTTAGTTAGACCAGATGATGAGCTTTTTTCAATACACGTTTCAGGTACTGCCAGAAAGGATGGGGTACATGATCATTAACAGATTATCACTAACTTTAAATCATAATGACCAATTTATTTGAACTTTCTTTTTCTCATTTTTCTTTCCCTTCGACTCCCCAAAAGAAAACTTTTGTCTATACATATTTATTTTTTTCCAGTATTCCAGGAATGTGCTTATGGTTGGTTTGGCCCAGATAGGATAGTCCGTGAGGCTAAAGAGGAGGCAAAGGAATAACGTCAGCAAGTCTAGTACAGACATACAAGCAGGATTAATACTGTACTATAATTCATCCATCAATCCAGCCATTCAATATTGAAGCACTTATCTTCACTAAGATTGCGGGCACCACACTTCATACAAATGCCAATAAAGACAACAAGATATGATTTTCACTGAGAATAACTACCAAAGGTGCTACTGACTAAATACTTTCACACTCATAAAATGCGCGGTGGCCACTGGTCAGGCAGTGGTAAAAAGGCCCACATCTTTGAAGTTGGCATCACGGTTGCGCTCCCGTCAAACCATCTTTTCATACCGCCTTAAAAGCCTACAATTGCGCAATCTCGCCTGTAGACAGCAGTGTTTGCCATTCCAGGAATGTGCTTATCGTTGGGGTTGGCCCAGATAGGACAGTCCGTGAGGCTAAAGGGTAGGTATGGAGGTAAATATGGTGCAAAAGTAACTTGTAGAAAAAATTTGTACCTGTGGAAAAAAGTATAAATTTGTATCCTGTAAAAGTCGTGATTTGTACCTGTAAAAAAAATGTAAGTTTGTACCTGTAAAAGTTGTGATTTGTACCTGTAGAAATGACAACTTTTAGTCAAAGCATGCATGAAAATCTCCACCATAGAGGGGAGCCTTCGACCCCGGCCAGGACAGAGCAAGCGCAACACCTCAGGGCCCCCCAGGCCGCGGCAGCGCCAAAGGACACCCCCCGGGCCCCGCAGGGGCTACCGGCCGGAGAGCAAACCCAGGAGCAGGAGCGCCCCCCACCCCAACACGGCCCGCGCCCCCAAACCAACGCAGCAGGACGGGGCACTGCAGGCCCGCCAGGCACCCCACCGGTCCACAGCCCCCGCTCCCCCCACGGCCCCCCGAACTCTACCCCTAAACCTTGAATGTGACCCTACCCAGTGTATATACAAGTGTGTGTGTGCGTGTGTGTGTGTGGTGCATTAAAATTGGGAGCAGGTGAACCACCGGAGCAGAGGGAAATGATATCCCCACGCTCCGATCCACCCGCCTCCCAGGCATGTCAGTGAGTGTATGTGGTGCATTAAAAAAATTAATGGGGGGGGGGGGGGGGGCACGGACAGGAGACGACAAGAAGGGCAAGGGGCAGCGGCAGGGCCGCAGAGAGAGGGGGAGAGGAGGAGGAAGGGTGACGAGGGAGAAGGGACAGGGAGGCGGAGGACGGGCGGGGAGAGGCAGCAAGGGGGAGGAAGGGGGAGGCGAGAGGGAAACACGGGGCACCCCGGCAGCCCACAGGCCCCGAACCGCGTCGCCGGGCCCGGAGCGACGAACCGCGCCGGAGCGGCGCCGCCCCGGACACCAGGGAGAGCCCCGCAACACAGCACCCCCCAAGAGACCCAGGGAACGGCCAAAACGCAGCCGCCACCCAGCAGCCAACAGAGGGGCAGACCCGCCCACGCCCAGCCAGGGGGGGACGGCACCTATAGAATTAACCCATTGGCATGCAGTGAATCCGAATATTAACACTTAGTGCCCATTGGAGGTGAATCTTGAGGAGTTGGTGATTAAGGTGTCGTTTGATGTAGTCTGCTCAATCCTGTTGGCAGCAACTGGGTTCCTGACTATAAAAACACAACCATTAGTTACAAATTGCCAAATACAGAAACATCAATGTAAGTTATCGCGATGTGGTGGCTCTCGCTAACAGGCAGAATTAAGTAACCAGATTTAGGTTAAAATATTCTATATACGTAGACCATGTTTCTATAAATTTTGATATTTGGTTTTTATTTGAGGCAGATATTTTTTCCATTAAAATGTGATTTATGAGGAGGTTAGACCATTGGTCGATATTCAGAGTTTGTTTATTTTTCCAGTTAACAAGAATTGTTTTTTTTGCGATAGTAAGGGCAACAAGTGTAGATTGAAATTGTTTATGTTGTAAGTCAGTTGTTGCAAACACAAGTTTGGAGATAAAGGTATCCTACAGTCCAAGATAATGGAAAGTTTTTCTAAGAGTTTAGTCCAGAAATACATAACCGGAGTGCATAACCATAAAGCATGAAAATAAGTGTCTGTAGTGTTTTGAAAACAGAGTCTGAGAGTCCCATTTCCTTCATCATATATTGAGTAATGTATGTTCTATGAATAATTTTATATTGGATAAGTTGTAAATTTGTGTGTTTTGTCATTTTAAATACGTTTTCACAAACTTGAATCCAAAAGTCAGATTCCGGAGCTATAGACAAGTCTGTCTCCCATTTCGAGATGGGTAAAGACATTTTATCAGTATATGAAAGTAACTTATATATTTTTGAGAGTTTTTTTGTTATTGTCGGAGAAAGCTTGGTAATATCTTTAGCTAAAACAGGCGGTTGGAGCGTACCCCGAAGTGTTGAAATTTGTTTCTTTATCATACTTTTAACTTGCAGATAATGTAAAAAAATTCAGTTTTTTATTTTGTATTTTTGGAGCAAGGATGTATATGATATAAACATATTATCTGAGAAGAGATGGTGGAGATGTGTAATTCCTTTCTGCTCCCACACACCTAAATAAAACGATTGGTTGTTAAGTTGAAAGTCGGGGTTATGCCATAGGGGAGAAAGCCCACAGGGCTCCACTTGGGCTTTTGTAATTTCTAGTGCCTTCCACCAGGCAGTCAGGGTGGCGGAAATCATTGGGTTTTTAAAACAATTATGTCGCTTAATCGATGTTGTAATGAAGAGTAAATCTAGAAGTCTGAGGTTATTACAATCCTTCTGTTCTAGTTCCAGCCAACAGTTAGTATCTCTGTTGGGTTGTGCCCATAGAATGATATATTGTAGCTGGTTAGCTATATAGTAGTGCATAAAATGTGGTGCCTCTAGACCACCTTTGGATTTACTTTTCTGAAGAGTAGATAGACTAATCTTTGTTTTTGTTTTTATTCCAGTAAAATTTTGTAACGGCTGAGTCCAACAACTGGAACCAGTTAGCCGTAGATTTAAATGGAATCATTGAGAAAAAATCGTTTATTTTGGGTAAAACTTTCATTTCAATGGTGGCAATTCGTCCTATTAGAGAAATAGAAAGATTATTCCAGCGCTCCAAGTCACTATAAATGCTATCCAGAAGTGGAGTAAAGTTTAAATGAATTAAATCAGTTAATTTAGGTGAGATTTTTATGCCTAAGTATTTTAAACTACCTATAGGAAATGAGAAGTGTGGGTCCTGGCTTGCAGGGTTCCATGAATTTTCTGTAATAGGTAGAAGTGTTGATTTTGTCCAGTTAAAAGAATAATCTGATAACTGTGAGAATTTAGTTATTAAGTTAAATACTTCCCCTAACGAAATAGCGGGCTTTTCTAAATAAAGTAAAATATCATCGGCATATAGATTAATTTTATGTTCTGTTACCCCAGAGTGAATTCCTGCGGGGGGGTCGTGGGGGGGAGCGGGGGCTGTGGACCGGTGGGGTGCCTGGCGGGCCTGCATTGCCCCGTCCTACTGCGTTGGGTTGGGGGCGCGGGCCGTGTTGGGGTGGGGGGCGCTCCTGCTCCTGGGTTTGCTCTCCGGTATGGAACGGTATGGGATTTTTTAATAGGTTTTAGGTGAACTAATGAATACACACACACTCACACGCACACACACACATACACATTTCTCACCCACATAAAAAAATAAAAAAATAAAAAATAATAAAAAAAAGGGAGCAATGATGATGACATGTGAAATCGGTAAAATTACCAAATGAACAATACTGAGCTCTCCAGAAAAAAAATTAAAATAAATAAAAATGTACAATAAAAGCTACTATTAGTTCCATTGAAAATAACAATTCGAAAATGTTTACGTGTATCTTTAAGAAATTAGTAGGCAGATTTGCTACAGCATCCTAACAATAGAATGACAAATATGCTTAACATGACTTGTTTTGATTTGTTTACTTTCATATCATTAGAAGAAAAACAAAATGTAGAATAAAATCTAATCATTTCCTCGAAAATAACATTTATAATTTTTCATGCATATCTTTAAAAAAAAATAAAAGGCAAATTTGCTAGAACTTCCTAAAATAGAATGACAAATATGCCTACAATGAGTTGTTTTGATTGGTATTCTTTCATATCAGATAGAAAAATAAAACTACTTTAGTCATTTAATGCTTTCGATTTCTTATTAAACTGAATTTAGAACGCTCCAAAATCAACATTTGAACAATTTAAGTGATATTTACTTACGCTTGGGTCGGGATGGAACCCCTGTCTCCAAAAGACGAGCTCACTCTCACGAGACACGCATTTATCGCCATGGTTCGGGCGTGCCAACGATCCGCGGCTGGCCAGCGCGTGGAAGGTGAAGATCTTAACCACTTGGCCATGGCCACCCAATTGTGGATTTAGTTACAACATTAGAATGGCTACGATGTCACTCAATCAGTCAAAGATACATTATTTAAGCAGGATCAGCTGCTCTTATCGGCTTACCACAACACTGTGTGTTACAAAACACAGAGGACATCAGGTTTGTTTAATTCTGATCATTGCTACACATGGATTTTGCTTACTTAAGAGGTTATAAAAATTGAAATGCCCTTTTGCCCTTTTTCTTAAATACAAGGCTGCAGCTTTCCCAGTAATGTAAACAATCCTTCTCCTATACTGTAGGAGGCACACGGATGTGAGGCCCTCAGGGCAAATGGATAGGCAAGCGTTTCCCTCCTGGAGCAGGAAATGGGCGAAGCCTTGCCTGAAATTATAACTCGAGTCTTGTCATGTGAAGGAAGC
Organism: Vanacampus margaritifer; assembly: GCF_051991255.1. NCBI lineage: Eukaryota > Metazoa > Chordata > Actinopteri > Syngnathiformes > Syngnathidae > Vanacampus > Vanacampus margaritifer. The sequence goes on from NC_135435.1 coordinate 2,152,400, forward strand.
CACTCCTGATAGCACAGACTATAGGTTTCCTGTTGAGAACCAATGCTTTTGGCTTCGCTCTGTGCGGGCAGGAAGGCTTGAAGAATGCTGGGACATTCTAT